>NC_134486.1:105737406-105944906 GCF_040206685.1 Ascaphus truei
ATTCACACCTGGCTTTTATTTCTAGATCTGACACACACACACACACACACACACACACACACACACACACACACACACACACACACACACACACACACACACACACACACACACACACACACACACACACACACACACACACACGTAACAAGGACTAATTGTAGTATAATGTAATACAATAAATACATTTATGTCAAAAACGAATGTTGTTCTGACTAGGAATTTATTAAATGTATTTTATTTATATATTTAATTTTTAAGCGGGGGCGGGACTAGGGGCGGGGTTGGGGGCGGGTTTGGGGGCGGGACTAGGTGGCAAGTAGATTTTTGGGTTGGGCGAGTCGATTTTTGGGTGATTTGTTGAACACTACACATAACGCATGTCAAAAGTGCCAGCCCTGGCACAAAGTTAATAAAGACAATGACAAAGAACCTGCAAATTAGTGTTTTGATGGACATAATACTCCCTGACCACTAATCATCGAGGATGAAAGGTCACAGGCAAAAGTCCAGGCCTCAACACACAAACTTTGAATTTTTACTATTTTTACAGGTTTTTTATTTTTCAGTTACAATGTATGCTCCATTAGGCATGTGTAAGTTGCGTCCCATAAGGATGACAAAATAGTATAAGGTATTATTTGTTTAACTCTGTTTATTTTATTTGGATTTATAGATTATTAGAATCTCCCTGCAGAATGATATCCCGGTGGGAGGATGTTTTATCTGTCAAACACAAGGTTATGTTAATTGCCGACAGGTAGCTGCATAAAACTGGAGAGGGACACCCAATACACAGGTGTTAAAAGTAGTTTATGGGAAGAACAAGTTTGGGCAAGCTTATTCCCAAATGTAGGAGTTGGGTTACTGTATGTTAGGTTTACAGAGATATCCTTAATCATACAACCACAGCCATTTACTAATTTAACCAAGAACGGGTTTAGTTCAGACTAATGGCTCTACAGAATGGAATAGCTTTAGACTATATTTATCCTCAAAATTAGGTGCCCTCGTTAAAGCGCAATGTTGTGTATTTATTCAGGATTCAGGAACTGCTGGGACTTGGTGGTTGGATTTATTCGCTTGGAGCGAAGCTAGTGGATGTTTTTGTATGTGTGTCTGTCCTACTCATTACTCTCTATGTATGTGTCATATGCAATAAACTTTGATCCAGAAGTGCGTTGCACCCCCACCGATGCTATGCCTCTTTTCGGTGATGTTGACAGTCCCCCAGAAGAAGAGACCGAAAAGAAATCAACTGGGCCGATATAATGGCCAAAAAGGAATGAAAAGGAATGAAAAGGCACAATTGGACAATTTCCTGGTCCAGCAGGACTATGCAATGGTTAACTGTTCTTTAAATAAACTGTCTCTAAAGAATAAGAGGGGACAAAGAAGATTGGATATGAGGCTATGAGGAAAGTGGGAGGTCACCCAGAGGCATGTGTCAGCCACAAGGAAAGGATCATAAGTCATCCATTTTGACCATAGCACCCGTTTTGTCTGTTTTGCATTCTGAGTAAATGCAGTATGAAAGATGCGTGCACGAATGATGTTTGTGCAGTCACTCCTAGCAGCAATTAGCCCCTACCAATTCTCACAGGTATCTGACCCTTAGATTATGTGACGTTTTGAGACGTAGGCAATTTCCCTTATCTGCAGAAATGTTTCATGTTATAGTGTTCTTTAGAGAACAAAAGGGGGGGATTGTTAGGGACAATGAGAGAAAGCCAGAAGCGTATGCCTTCCATTTTGTCTGGTTATGATAGCTGGAATATATTTCATCATGGAATCAGTTTTTTCTAACATATATTCACTCATGAAGCAAGTTTTTACTGTCTTATCTGTAATAGGAGGTTAGCCCCCTGGAAAGCTAAAATCATCCCACATTAGTTCCATGAGAACCAAGGTTATAAATGACAGAGGTGAGAATGTTATGTATTCCATATAGTGTCTGTCCTGTGAGATTTACGCCCATTTGATCACCCCACAAACATGTCTTGCCCCTAAATCAAGCCTTTAAAATAAGTTACGCCTCTAACCAAATGTTTTCTTATTTCTGTATAAATCCTTTTACCCTATGCTTAATAAACTAAGACAAAGGTTTTGAAACACTGCCTGCATGTCGTTTCATTTCGTTCGTCTTCCGAGCTCGTACGTTTTATCAGATTGGAGCTAGCAGTGCCAGGGCGTGAATTCAAAGCTTAACGGGAAGTCCGCAGCATGGTGCTGCGTGTGTGTGGACCAAGTCACAAAAAGGCCTCCAGCCCTATTTCCAATTGGCAGGGCTACCCCAACACCCAGCAAGCTCTTTTTGGGAACCCCTAAGCCCCCACAAAATATATATATGGATATAAGTGTCAAAAAGGAGTGCTATTGTGCGTGGCATATGTATACAACAGACGACAGAGAAGCCCAATGCTACATCCAACATGACAAAAATACACAGTAAAATACTTATATATTCTCTTGAAAAAGGGTCATTTAGTTTAACCCTTTCGCCAAAGCATTGTAAGCTTGGGAGCCACGACAAGGCAGACCCCGTTCGCAAATCCTAACACTACCAGGTAAAATACTAATATATCTCTATTAGGATTAAAATTCTCATTTACCTCAATTAGGAGGGTGAAAGAACATATTGGATTTATATCCAATAGAATGAAAGGACCTTCTAACTTGGGATTTTAGCGAGAAAATATAGCTGAGATGTGAGATGGGGCAGAAAAGAGTAAAGCCTTAAAAGAGAGGCGTAGAATTGTTTGTATGATATGGGATTTGATAAGAAGCCAGCAGAGGGATTTCAGCATGAGAGACTGAGACAAATTTAGGACAGAGTAAACTGATCCTGGCAGTAGCATTTAGGATAGATTGTAGGGGAAACAGGTGAGAAACAGGAAAGCGGACAGCAGGAGGTTACAGTAGTAGAGACAGGAGAGGATGAGGCCCATGTGAGAGGTTTAGCATTAGGGAAACAGAGGAAAGGGCTTATCTTTGCAATATTGTGAAGCAAAACAACAACAGGTTTTAGCTACATTTTGAATGTGAGAGGAGAATGTGAGGGGCATGAAAAGGGCAAGGGGGCAGATATACTGTAAAGGTCTTCTGGTAATATCCTGGGAAAAGGCAGAATATTTGTAGGATGTGAGTGAAGCCTTTTAGAAGATTCTATAGTCAGGCAGACTGTTACAAATGTATAATCAATAATATATATTTTATTTTTATATGGGAACTGTAAGTATAGGATAAACTGACATTCTTGCAGAAGATCATAACAGCCAAGATAATCCTAACTGCAAATAAATAAATATGTTATTCAAAGAGACTGCAATTCTTGCATCTGCATTAAAATTGTACTGAGGTTCTGTCTCATCAGACTGGGCATACAACTTTAAAACAAGGGGCAAAGAATATATATATATATATATATATATATATATATATATATATATATATATATATATATATACAGTGTTCGACAAACCTATACATTTGCTCGCCCCGGGCGAGTGGATTTAACCCCCGGGCGAGTAAATATTGGCCCAAGCAGCACACGTTTGGTACTAGGTGGCGAGTAGATTTTTTTGTGTGGCGAGTAGATTTTTTGGTGATTTGTCAACCACTGTATATATATATATATATATCAGTACCGTGTTAGCCGAGCTTCAATAATCAAAAAATAAATAGATGATACCGTTCTGTGGCTAACGAAATGCTTTTATTTGTGCGAGCTTTCGAGATACACTGATCTCTTCTTCCGGCGATGTTACAATGAATGAAGCAAGGATAACTTAAAAACAGTGTCTCTTGGAATGTTATCTGTGCTTGTCCTTCCCCCGGTGTGGATGTGTTTTATGGCTAGAGGTGTCAAAGGGTAACTGAAAGCAAGTGAAGAAAGAGTGTGTATGTGTATCAGTGTGAATAAAAATGAATGGAGAGCCCACAGTATAAACAGTGCTCTACACAAGGTGTGTGTGGAGTGAGAGGGATATAAATGGTGTGGGTGGGTGTGGAAATGTGAGAGTTTGTAGCACAACTAAAAGTGTGTGTGGATACTATGTGGTCCCTATTGGTGTATATGGATGGAAAAATAAGGAGTATTAGTATGTGTGAGAGACAGCTGTGTGTGCATACATATAGCACAGTATGTACAGACATGGCCTTTAGCGCTCATGGGAAGAGTTCGCTAGTGTCAGTAATGACTCATAAAATTTCGATCTCTGTTTAGGCCACTGCTAAGTGTCCCGAACAGTTGCATAAATTTGTATTCATGCAACCCCGAAAGAGAGACGGTTGCATGAATACAAATTTATGCAACTGTTCGGGACACTTAGCAGTGGCCTAAACAGAGATCGAAATTTTATGAGTCATTACTGACACTAGCGAACTCTCTTCCCATGAGCGCTAAAGGCCATGTCTGTACATACTGTGCTATATGTATGCACACACAGCTGTCTCTCACACATACTAATACTCCTTATTTTTCCATCCATATACACCAATAGGGACCACATAGTATCCACACACACTTTTAGTTGTGCTACAAACTCTCACATTTCCACACCCACCCACACCATTTATATCCCTCTCACTCCACACACACCTTGTGTAGAGCACTGTTTATACTGTGGGCTCTCCATTCATTTTTATTCACACTGATACACATACACACTCTTTCTTCACTTGCTTTCAGTTACCCTTTGACACCTCTAGCCATAAAACACATCCACACCGGGGGAAGGACAAGCACAGATAACATTCCAAGAGACACTGTTTTTAAGTATACCCTTGCTTCATTCATTGTAACATCGCCGGAAGAAGAGATCAGTGTATCTCGAAAGCTCGCATAAATAAAAGCATTTCGTTAGCCACAGAACGGTATCATCTATTTATTTTTTGATTTTATATATATATATATATATATATATATATATATATATATATATATATATATGTAGCGGGGTACCCCCTGCCTACTAAATCTACCCAATGGGTTGGCAGTAAACCCTGGTTTGCCAGTAGATCATGGGGTTTGCCCCTTCATCCATTGGTGCTGCACTTGAGTGACAGCAGGGGATGGCATATCCTGTTGTGGCTGGGCCAATGGGATGCCCGCCCTCTGGCTGTACTTAAGGGCAGGACCGCCCTAAAGTTAGTTTGGTTGTCCTTCCCCATGAGGAAAGCAGGTCATGACTGGGAGCCTGAGATTGGGGCCTTCCCATGTGCTCTTCCCTCCGGGGAGGAGTAAAGTGACTATACCTCTGTTTATGCTAGTGAGGTGGGGAAGAGCTAGGATGGCTGCGGGTGCCCTATGAACTTAGTGACAGCCCAGGGACTATCTCTAGTAATATCTGAGAGAAGAGACTGTGATCTGGCAGGTGACTGCTGAGTACCTGTATTACTGCAATAAGAGTAGTTATAAACCCGGTCCTATTTTGCAATATACCTCCTGCCTGATGTGTGATCTGCAGCAATTGGGGGAAAGTTACAGTTCCACGTGGGAGATCGCCTCCATATCCCTGGAGTCTACGGCAGATGGAGGCGCTGCACTGCTAAGTATTACGTGGGTTATGGACCCCAGAAGCATGTTCCTGTGTCCCAAAGTCATCACGGATGACTTAGTCCTCTTGTTAACAGCAGGTATGCACCACAAACACCCAGTAATGGCCCTGATATGCGATTGCTTGCATCACATATATGAAACATGTAAACCAAGGCCTTACTGTATGTCTACATTTGAAGGAGATTGATAAAATGTTGAGAGTTAATGCAACTCAGAACTGCAGGGTGTTTGGAAGTAAGGAAAAGGAAAACATGAGGGGTATAAATATATTTTTTTAACCAATCCAGTCTTAATTAAGGAGTGGCAAAACTGGGTGTGTGAAATCAGAAATTACCAGAATTTTACATTTCAAAACAAAATAGAAAACTAAAACCAAATCCCTTCAGATTTTTCAAACCTAGATCTAAAAATGATTTACAACCAAACCCAGAAAGCCAGACAAAGAGCCATCTGTACTGTGGGGTTACCAGTAGAGTGGAAAACTGAGGGTGTTTCTTGCCATTTTTAAATTACGGGTTTCAGTTATATTATTATAGTTTCGTAATCATTATTAGAATTGTATACTTATTTTAAGCATATTTTCATTTTTTATTGTGCTATACTATATGTTTTTCCCTGCTTATTTTGAAATCTGTTCATAGTTTGGTGAAAATATAAAACCAAAAACAAATAGATTGTAGGCAAAACCAGAAGCAAAACACAAAATGTGTTTAAACCAAAACCACATTCAAAACCAATTTTTATTAAGCCTCTGTTAATGATTGCCATCATACCTTCTAATTATCTCCACATCAGTAATATGATCATAATACAGTACTGAATTCGATGTCACTTTGCTTGATCAGAGTAAGATCTATAGGAAGATTGGCCTACATTATTATCATACTGTTAAGATGAAGATACATGGAAAATATGCCCAATTGATGTCAACTTCCATAGACTAGGTTCTTAAGATTTGGGGAGTTTAGAATTAGAATTTTAAAGGAAAACTACGGATTTGCATTGGTGAAACTCAATAGAAGTTTATGGGTCCCATGATACTAGGAATCAGTGAGACCGACTTCAAATGATACTGACTATGAATAAATCAGACCTGACAGATCTGTAAAAATTTCCAGTACATCAGAGTTTAATATTTTCTGTGCGCTTCTGTGTCCCTCCTTTTAGTGTAAAATGAATAAAAGTCCCTCAATGTGGGGGATTTTTGTTTTAAATAAGCTGTCTTTGTATGATCTGATTTTTTTTTTACTGTTATTCCCTTCATTAAAAAGTAATCAAAATATCTCAGCCATTCCTTCAAATTATACCTCTATTTCTCATCAGAAGCTTGCCATCAAGGTCATGGAGGTAGCAGCGGTGGAGGTCATGGAGGTGGAGGTCACAGAGGTCAAAGCTGTGGAGGTGATGGAGGTCAAAGCAGTGGAGGTCACGGAGGAGGAGGTGGAGGTCACGGGTGTCAAAGCAGTGGAGGTCAGGGAGGTCAAAGCAGTGGATGTCATGGAGGTGGAGGTGGAGGTGATGGAGGTGGAGGTTATGGGTATCAAAGCAGTGGAGGTCACAGAGGTCAAAGCAGTGGAGGTCAAAGCGGTGGAGGTGATGGAGGTCAAAGCAGTGGAGGTCACGGAGGTCATGGGTGTAAAAGCAGTGGAGGTGACGGAGGCGGAGGTGGATGTCACGGAGGTCATGGGTGTAAAAGCGGTAAAGGTGACGGAGGCGGAGGTGGAGGTCACGGAGCTCATGGGTGTAAAAGTGGTGGAGGTCATGGAGGTGGAGGTGGAGGTGACGGAGGCGGAGGTGGAGGTCACGGAGGTCATGGGTGTAAAAGCGGTGGAGGTGATGGAGGCGGAGGTGGAGGTCATGGGTGTAAAAGCAGTGGAGGTCATGGAGGTGGAGGTGATGGAGGCGGAGGTGGAGGTCACGGAGGTGGATGTGGAGTCAAGAAGTAATCCCTCTGAATCCATCTCAAGTGTGTTGACCGAAATGATTTTCTCTATCATTCTGTTAACTCTCTTTACATTACTTCTTAAGAGATCAGCAATTACAAACCCCTTTAAAATGTCTGGTTACACATTAAAATAAACTTATGAAACCATTTGCTGTCTGATTTGTGCTGTAGATTTTTTTAAATATATATTTTCACTTACCGTTTTGAAAGGAAAGGTATAGTAGAGCCAGTAGCACTGCAGAGAATGTTGATGTTACTACAAGATTACAACAGAGGGTTCCCTGTTATATACAGATCTTATGAACAGCTAAAGTTTTTCAGTCCAAGTCATTAAATGTTTTCATGTGAGTTGTAGGAATTTAAATGCATCCGCTAGTCATTAGACATCTAAAAGAGGAGCCCAAATTCATATCAAACTGTAGTAAAATACACACAGATACCCAGCAAGCTCTAGGATGCCCCAAAAATCACCACATAATATATATATATATATAATATATATATGTAGCCTAGCCTCCCGGCAGCTATTTCTTTCTCTGGGCCTTTCCTCTGTCAGTCCTGTTAGTACAGGCAGTGGAAAGGTTAATTCCTTCCTTAGGCCTGTATGTGTATTTCAGCCTTGAATAATGTATCAGTATTCAAGGGCGGGCCTAGCAACTTCTGAGGATGTCAATCTGAGGGGTGGATATTGGTTGGAACGTCCTCTGGTGTGTGTGGGCCAATCTGTATTCGGCTCTGGCTTGCTATGAGTCAGAGTTAGAGAACTCCCCAAATATATAGAAATTGTGACACCCCCCAAATTAGTCAGTTCAGTTCTGGAAGAATTGGAGTGAGCAGATAGAGAGAGAACAGTCTCTCCCTCCCACCCATGAGGGATTGGGAGGGAAGGAAATTATGCGGCCTGTCAGGCTCTGATTTAAGAGAGAAATAAGCAAATGATGATGAGAAACATGTGAACCTGCTATTCTCTGTCCTGGAGCTGACTGTCAATAAAGAACAGAAAAAGACATGCTGTGTGTGTTCCTGTCTCTGAGAATGGAGTGTCAGTGGGGGGTCAATCCCCTGAATATCTACAGGGGATCCTTGCTGGCTGGAGGCGTTGCATCAAGTGAGATCAAGGTACCTGTCCCTCCTGTCCTGGTTCTCCCCACACTACTGCTGAGCGCTCAGCCCTCCTGTTGCCTACAGGTATGCAGCACAACATCCTAAGTAGCAGAAAAGAGCATACCCCCAATCTCACTTAGGGGGGGGGGGTATGGTAAAAGGGCTACACACACACACACACATATATATATATATATATATATATATATATATATATATATATATATAGCAAATGAAAATATAAATGTATGCGCATCTGACAGGTCTGCAACCCCGCCTTTCCCCATTATCACCCAAAAACAGCACTTCCACTGAAGCAGGGGATTCTGGGAAATTATATGCAAATGAGCACACCGTGCCATATATGTATGTATGTGTGTGTGTGTATATATAGTATACAGTGTATATATACAGTGGTGTGAAAAAGAAAGTACACCCTCTTTGAATTCTATGATTGTATATATCAGGACATAATAACAATCATCTGTTCCTTAGCAGGTCTTAAAATTAGGTAAATATAACCTCAGATGAACAATAACACATGACATATTACCAGTGTTCGACAAACCTATACATTTGCACGCCCCGGGCGAGTGGATTTAACATCGTGGCGAGCTCCTATTGGCCCAAGCAGCACACGTGTGGTACTAGGTGGCGAGTAGATTTTTTTGTTCGGCGAGTAGATTTTTTGGCGATTTGTCGACCACTGCATATTACACATGGCTTCTCCATTATGGCTTTATTTTTGTTAAATAAATCATGACACGGTGTAATATGTCATGTGTTGTTGTTCATCTGAGGTTGTATTTACCTAATTTTAAGATCTGCTAAGGAACAGTTGATTGTTATTATGTCCTGATATGTAAAACCATAGAATTTAAAGAGGGTGTACATTATTTTTCACACAACTGTATATGTGTATGTATGACAATTGGAGTGCTACTAGGTGTGGCTGAATGTATAATACAAAAAATAAAGAAGCAACATCCAATATGACAAAAATATACAGCGAAAAACTGTATAAACACACAAATAAAAAAGAAACCCAATAAAAAGCACTCAGATATTTCAAAAAAAGATTAAACATATAGGTTACAAAGTTTACAAAATCATTTTAATTAAACACATCTCCATAATAAACATACAATTAAAAAAACATGACACCAAACCCCGACAATTTCCCACACCTCCTGAAATAAAAAAGGACTATAAATACTAATACAAGAAAATGAAGAACAAATAGTGATCAGGCACAAAACTACATGCGTATATCAAGTGAGAATAAACAAGCAGTTGGTATATAGGTTTACCACACCAGGAGATGACACTGTGCGACACCCTCGGATGGATCTCAGCATGCAATGGGTCTGGAGTCGTCTCATCTGTCCCTTACAGCGTCCTCCGTTTAGGGATGGTAGGTGGATGAGTCCCTTGTGTGGAAAGCCCCACAGCACACAGCTCACAGGGTGGTAACGAAGCCGCAGGAATCAGCGTTCGTGGATCACTGCACCGTTTGCCGCCACTCCTCGTTATGCGCTCGGTGATGACGTCACGAGTCGCTCCTCCACTTCCGCAATGCCTCTCGTGGAACGCACAGCGTGTGTGTCAGTCCAGTACTGTTCAGCAGCGGGGAGGAATATAGCGCTAGGCAGGCGGCTTACAGATAGTGTCCAGAATCACATAGGAATGGGGGAGAAGAGCATAGACACCTCTCTTCCAACGCGTTTCGTAACACTGGGTTACTTCTTCAGATACATTCCCTGAAGAAGTAACCCAGTGTTACGAAACGCGTTGGAAGAGAGGTGTCTATGCTCTTCTCCCCCATTCCTATGTGATTCTGGACACTATCTGTAAGCCGCCTGCCTAGCGCTATATTCCTCCCCGCTGCTGAACAGTACTGGACTGACACGCACGCTGTGCGTTCCACGAGAGGCATTGCGGAAGTGGAGGAGCGACTCGTGACGTCATCGCCGAGCGCATAACGAGGAGTGGCGGCAAACGGTGCAGTGATCCACGAACGCTGATTCCTGCGGCTTCGTTACCATCCTGTGAGCTGTGTGCTGTGGGGCTTTCCACACAAGGGACTCATCCACCTACCATCCCTAAACGGAGGACGCTGTAAGGGACAGATAAGACGACTCCAGACCCATTGCATGCTGAGATCCATCCGAGGGTGTCGCACAGTGTCATCTCCTGGTGTGGTAAACCTATAAAACTGCTGGTTTAACTGTGGTTAACTGTGTGGTAAAACTGCTTGTTTATTCTCACTTGATGTACGCAGAACTATTTACTTTTAACCATAAAGTCACATTTTATACTTTAATACACTATGTGCGTTGTGCGCCTTGTTCTTTTGTTTCTTGTTAAGTTCCTGGGGTGTCGAGCCACCCCCAAGAAAGGCTGCAGACCAACGATTAGTGCCAGATCCACATTTAAGGTCCACAACATTGTTTGTTTAATCACGGTGCACTGTTCACTTGATATTTGTTGTCACTAGTTATTAGCTGCGCACTATCACTCTTTTCCATTGTTACAAAACTACATATAGTGCATTGGGGACAAAGTACCCAATTTACTCACGACCGGCCGGTCACCAAAGTGAAGTACTAGTAGCAGATGCCCTGATAAACAGGCTAGTTCACAGTCATTATGTCCCGCATGTCAATCCCACTTTTCTGTCAAAATTTAATAAAAAGGGATTCTATACATGTAATGCTTGCAGAGCTTGTCGCTTTATGCAACAGGCAAATTCCTTTTCATACAGTGCAAGAATCAGAGAATGTAAGATATATTATTTTCTTAATTGCAAATCTATGGGAGTTATTTGTTATCTGACCTGTCCCTGTAATCTGATTTACGTGGGTATGACAACAAGGGAGATCCGATTTAGGATATTAGAACATGTTCGCAATATTAAGAGCGCACAGAGGGAGCTGATTCTTTAAAAAATATATATCATCTGTGGCACGACACTTTTTACAGGAACATGGGGCGGGCAGCGCCACTCTCTCTGCCTTTGCTATTGATAGAGTATCACGTGGCATTAGAGGGGGGCAATTTTGAGAAAGCATTCTTGCAGAGAAATTGTTGCTGGATCGTTCAGCTTGGTTCCATGTTACCACATGGAATGAATGATTATTTAGGCTACGCCATGTTCCTGTAGTTATTAATATGGGTGCTTCAAGTATAGCTTTCCAAATCACCAGTTATATCATTATTAATATGTACAGTTATGTCCGGAAATAATTGGACACTGATACAAGTTTTGTTATTTCGGCTGTGTACCAAAATAAATTCAAGCTACAGTTAAATAATGAATATGGGCCTAAAGTGCAGTCTATCAGCTTTAATTTGAGGGCATTCACATCCAAATTGGAGGAAGGGTTTAGGAATTACATCTCTTTAATATGTAGACCCCTCTTTTTCAAGGGACTAAAAGTAATTGGACAATTGACTCAAAAGCTGTTTCATGGAAAGGTGTGGGCTATTTCTTCGTTATTTCATCATCAATTAAGCAGGTAAAAGATCTGGGGTTGATTCCAGGTGTGGCATTCCCATTTGGAAGCTGTTGCTGTGAACCCACAACATGCGGTCAAAGGAGCTCTCAATGCAAGTGAAACAGGGCATCCTTAGGCTGCAAAAAACAAGAAAATCCATCAGAGAGATAGCAGGAACATTAGGAGTGACCAAATCAACAGTTTGGTACATTCTGAGAAAAAAAGAACGCACTGGTGAGCTCTGCAACACAAAAAGGCCTTGACGTCCACGGAAGATAACAGTGGTGGATGATCGTACGATCCTTTCCATGGTAAAGAAAAACCCCTTCACAACATCGAGCAAGGTGAAGAACACTCTCCAGGTGGTAGGCATATCATTATCCAAGTCTACCATAAAGAGAAGACTTCACGAGAGCAAATGCAGATGGTTCATCACAAGGTGCAAACCATTCATTAGCCTCAAGAATAGAAAGGCCAGATTAGTCTTTGCCAAACAATATCTAAAAAGCCAGCCCAGTTCTGGAACAGCATTCTTTGGACAGATGAAACTAAGATCAACCTGTACCAGAATGATGGGAAGAAAAAAGTATGGAGAAGGCTTGGAATGGCTCATGATCCGAAGCATACCACATCATCTGTAAAACACGGTGGAGGCAGTGTGATGGCATGGGCATGCATGGCTTACAATGGCACTGGGTTACTAGTGTTTATTGATGATGTGACAGAAGACAGAAGCAGCTTGATGAATTCTGAAGTGTATGGGGATATATTGTCTGCTCAGATTCAGCCAAATTCAGTAAAGTTGATTGGACGGCACTTCACTTTACAGATGGACAATGACCCAAAACATACTGCGAAAGCAACCCAGAAGTTTTTTAAGGCAAAGAAGTGGAATATTCTGCAATGGCCGAGTCAATCACCTGATCTCAACCCGATTGAGCATGCAATTCACTTGCTGAAGACAAAACTTAAGGCAGAAAGACCCACGAACAGACAACAACTGAAGACAGCTGCAGTAAAGGCCTGGCAATGCATCACAAAGGAGGAAACCCAGCGTTTGGTGATGTCCATGCATTCCAGACTTCAAGCAGTCATTGCCTGCAAAGGATTCTCGACAAAGTATTAAAAATGAACATTTTATTTATGATTGTGTTAATTTGTCCAATTACATTTGAGCCCCTGAAATAAGGGGACTGTGTATGAAATTGGTTGCAATTCCTAAACGTTTCATACAATATTTTTGTGCAACCCCTTGAATTAAAGCTGAAAGTCTGCACTTCTATTGCATCTCGGTTGTTTCATTTCAAATCTATTGTGGTGGTGTACAGAGCCAAAATTATGAAAATTGTGTCACTGTCCAATTATTTCCGGACCTAACTGTATATAATGTATGAGTTTCTGGTGCTTTAATATTCTGGATAAGCTGTTTTCTCTTTTGATTTAAAATGTTTAACTTTGTCTTTATTTTGTGTTTTTGATGGCTATTAATCTAGATGCCTATACACTCCACCATTCACATTATCATCCTTGTTTTTCTGACCATAGACGAAGAAAAAAGTTTCTGCCGCGATGTTGATACGCTTGATGACGTCTGTCTCTTTGATTTTCAACGCCGAGCAGAATGAGGATCTTTGACAACATCGACACTGCTGCCCTGCACATCAGTGATCTGTGTCCACCACTGGCTTGTGATGTCTATATACCCCACCATGCACATTGTCATCTATGTCGTGCTGACAAAAGAGGGAGAAAACAGTCTCTGCAGTGATGCTGACACGCCTGATGACATCTGTCTTTATGATGATTCTCAATGCAGAGCAGAATGACGATCTCTGTGACATTGACATTGCTGCCATGCATATCAGCGATCTGTATCCACCATTGGTTTGTGGTATTTGGATGTATACCTTTATCCCTATTGCTTTCATTTTGCCACTCAAGAGAACTATAATATGGACATTTATGTCAAGCTTCTCAATTGGGATGCCTGTATTATCATATACTGTACATTTTTGTCAAGGAATGGCAACTAATATGCTGTCACTTTGAATCTACATTGTTGCTCTCTATGGTTACATTTTTCTATTGGAAATCACCATCTATCTACTGTATGAGCAATCTGTTTGTTTTCTAAACCTAAGGGCAGTTGAAAACCTATAAATGTCTGTTTATCAACTCTGCTGAATCTGCACTGTGGTTGATAATGTTTAATAGTGGAACATGGAAAGGAACATTTACACTTATAATTCACCCATCTGTGCATTTTGATGAATAATAGAGCTGCATATATTTGGGTCTAATATGATGTTTCTCCTAGTTTACCTATATGGTAGAAAGACATTGTGAATATAAGACTCGTAAATACATCAGTGTTTTACATTGTTTATTTTTGACATCTCAGAGTTCCGTGCTGTGCTAGCGCGTTGTCAGTGCTGATTGGCTGAGTTCTAACGCATGCACAATTCAGTCGCAATAGCCGAGGACACGGAAACGCGGACATTTAAATGCATAGGTTTAACGGCACCCCATAACAGGGCCTGTACCTCGGGAAGCAGGGTGTCCCCGGATCTGAAATCAATGCAGTTCTGCTCCGGAGACACCCTGCTCATGTACACTAGTATTAAAAGTTTTATTAAGGAGGCGCATACGCGACAGCAGGGTGCATGGAAGCTTGAGTTAAAAGCTCCGTCCCTACCGGCATTTAAGACTCATGTTTTCGGCGTATTAAATAAATAAAGATCAAAGACAAGCGGAGATCTATCTGCAGGAACACCACAGAATGCCAATGAGATCGCAATCTCGTAGAAAAGCTCCCGTCTTAACAGACTATTTTCAGAGAGGAGTGTTGCCGCGCGCGAGAGGAGAGGAAGAGGAGAAGCAAATGGAGGGCTCCGACTCAAACAGCGAGAAATCTGCGAGTAGATCCACGAGCGGAGCGATAGGGAATGGGTCACAAGAAGTAACATGAAGCAGTCCTGTTCTGAAATTAAGACATTCTTCCAGAAAGAGCTATGGGACCTAAGGAAGGGCATTGACAGTCTGGGAGACAGAACAAACACACTACAAACAAAAATGGATACCACCATTAAAGCCCTCAAAAAAAAATGAAAAAACCACAGCCCATTTGCACACTATGATCACTGAAGCCATAACGGATCCAGAGGAGTTCGCCTCAAAATGGATGGCACATATATTGCCTGATAAATCAGAAGCAGAGTTCCTCTATGACAGATGTCACAGGGCACTCCGTTCAAAGCCTCAACCTGTGGACCTCCCAAGGGCCATAATTATCAGATTGCATTATTTTAAAATAAAAGAAAACATCTGCCAAATCGCAAGAGCCTCAAGGAACATGGAGTTTGAGGGAATAAAATGACAAGTTTTCCAGGACCTTGCCCCTGCCACCCTGTCTAAGAGAAGAGCCCTGACATCAGTGACCAAAATCTTAAGAGATAATGGGGTCCGCTATAGGTGGCTGCTCCCCTTCGGGCTGATGATGCTAAAAAATGGGGCTGCATTCACTTTGAGGCCCGCTTTCCTGAACAAAATTGGCTTATCTGTCGTCCCCTCCAGTCCTGCTCGTTAGTAGTCGGGGGAAGATTCTGCTCCGGAGGAGTCCTGGCAGCGAATGAGGGCTTAAGGGAAAAGCAATGCTTAACAGGCTCTCAAGCGTCAATCATCCCCAATTAAAGATTTAAAGGAGCCATACCGAGTCCTGTAGGTTGAAAACAGTAGGAGGCTTCCTCCATTCATGCCAACATAGTACCCTGGTGGCGGGAAGGTGAACTACGGCCATCTTTATTCTTGATTATGGAGCTGAAGATGAAGACCTCCGGTGGCAGGAAAAAGAACTGTGGCCATCTTGGATCCTGCTGGTGGAGCTGGTGTTGATGACCCCTCCTGGCGGAAAAGAGAATTGCAGTCATCCGTGTCCACAGTGACAGAACGGGAGGCGAAGATGGCAGATTCGTCCGAGTAGACCAGGAGCACTCCATATGCATTGAAGACATCCCAAATGCACAGCAGATTCCCTATTCTAATAGTATTAAATAAATAAAAGGGGTGGAATTAAAAAAAGAGGGGAGGGAAAGGAAGAGTGCGGGGACTCAGGTCATAGTAAAGGTAAACGGTTGAGGGGAGGGGGGGGGGCGAGGGGAAGAAAGGGGGGATGAAAAGGGGGGGAAGAAAAGAGGTGGAGAAAGAGGGAAAAAAATGGATCTTGCCGTAGATTTTTGGGATGTTCAGACCCACTAGGGCCTGCAACGGAGGTACAAATACTGAAAACCAAACTATCAAGGACTGGGAAGATACTTGGGGATGGTTGCCTGGGTGTTATAATACTGTACAAGAGTTAATGCGCTGGGTTATGTAAATAGAGTTATAATTCTTTGTACATATACCAAGCAATGTTAAAGTTATGGAGGTGCTGGTATAAGGACCACCTTGGCCGATCGCCTGCGACTCAGGATGTGTACTTTGGGGTTTCACCAAATACACACTCAAGTCCCTAGGGAGCCTGACCACCGATCTGTCACGGTGCCTGGGGGGTCCTTCCCTGACACCCCGAGTACAGGGCTCATATTATAATTAATAATGCTCATATTATGCTATAAATTATTCACATCAGTGACGAGCAAAGAAACACACCAACAATCCCATTATTTTATTGGAGTAAAAGAAAAAATACAAAATTGAGAAACACCCTGCCTTTGATTAAAGCAAACAATTTAACAAAAATGCATTGAATCCTAAATACTTACAGAAATTACAGATGTTTGGAAAGGGATCCCATTGGTTCCTGAAAGGACTTGTCAATAATTGAATGGCTTCACTTTGTGTATAAAAGCAGCACCATCAGGCATACTAGATCTCCATCCCTACAGCAGAATATAACTAGAAGAGCAATCATGCCTGGCTCAAAGGGTGGTGGATGCAAAGATTCTGACCGTAAGTAATTCTTTATGATAGTGAATAGGGTTACATGGAATTTATTAGTTGGTGCATCTGGTATACATGCAAAAGGCTGGACTGACTTGCAAAGAGATGTTCTTAGCTGTACTGTACATAGTTATTGCAAAGATATATATTTTATTGGAACTTAAACAACTGTGGAAAGAGGAAAGTTGTAATCTGTGCATAGTTCTTTATGGTGTTGCTGTTCTATTTAGCAGGGAGATGCTTAAAGATCATTTGAAAGTCAAGTAAACTGTTCTCAATGTTTCATCATAAAGAGATTTTTTTTACTGAAATGGAAACTGTAAGTACAAGATTTTTTTGCAGAAAATCATAGCAGCCAAGATTATTGTGAATAAATGAAAAATGGTTATTTAAAGAGAACCCAAGGGAAATGTTGAGATGTTAATGCAACTCAGAACTGCAGGGTGTTTGGAAGTAAGGAAAAGGAAACATGAGGGGTTGAAACACTGAATTGTGAAATGTAGCTTCTTCTTTTACTCTCCTCAAATCCCTCACTGAAACGCACTCACCCTGACACATGGATGCATGACCTTTTCTATTGTTAACTTAACAAAAATGTACCCCATTCATCTACAGTAGGTTTTCAAAGCTTTTGTATGATTGGCCATTAGCTATTAGCAATTCAAATTGTAATTATGAGGTCTATAAAAAACATACAGGATTTGAACTTATCTGTTTCAGTGATATTCATTCTCTCTCATTTCAGCCTGTGCACCAGCTAAATCATGCAAGGACGCATGCCCTGCCCCAAAATGCCCAGGTAGGAAAATCTGCATGGTCAATCACATCTTAATCCGGTTGTTTACGGGAGGGTCTTTAACTCATTGTGCAGCAATACATTTTTTTACGGGTATCAGTTATATTATTATAGTTATTATATTATAGTTATATTATAGTTCCGTAATCATTTTTATAATTGTATACTTATTTTAAGCATATTTTAATTTTGTTGTGCTATATATGTTCTTCCCTGCTTATTTTGAAA
Source organism: Ascaphus truei (assembly GCF_040206685.1). NCBI lineage: Eukaryota > Metazoa > Chordata > Amphibia > Anura > Ascaphidae > Ascaphus > Ascaphus truei. The sequence continues at coordinate 105,755,475 of NC_134486.1, forward strand.
TCTGTTCATAATTTGGTGAAAATATAAAACCAAAATCAAAAACAAATAGATTGTAGGCAAAACAATAAGCAAAACACAAAATGTGTTTAAACCAAAACCACATTCAAAACCAATTTTTTATTAAGTCTCTGTTAATGATTGCCATCATACCTTCTACTATCTTCACGTTAGTAGTATCATCATAATACAGTCCTGAATTTAATGTCACTTTGTTTGATCAGAGTAAGATCTATAGAAAGATTGGCCTACATTATTATCATACTTTTAAGATGAAGACATAGTACATGGAAAATATGCCCAATTGATGTCAACTTCCATGGACTAAGTTGTTAAGATTTGGGGAGTTTTGAATCAGAAGGTAATTTTAAAGGAAAACTATGGATTTACATCGGTGAAACTCAATAGAAGTTTATGGGTCCCCTGATACTAGAAATCAGTGAGACCGACTTCAAATGATACTGACTATGAATAAATCAGACCTGACAGATCTGTGAAAATTTCCAGTACATCAGAGTTTAATATTTTCTGTGCGCTTCTGTGTCCCTCCTTTTAGTGTCAAATTAATAAAAGTCCCTCAATGTGGGGGATTTTTTGTTTTAAATAAACTGTCTGTATGATCTGATTTTTTTTTTACTGTCATTCCCTTCATTAAAAAGTAATCAATGTATCTCAGCCATTCCTTCAAATTATACCTCTATTTCTCATCAGAACCTTGCCATCAAGGTCATGGATGTAGCAGCGGTGGAGGTGGTGGAGGTGGAGGTCACGGAGGTGGAGGTCACGGAGGTCAAAGCAGTGGAGGTGATGGAGGTCAAAGCAGTGGAGGTCACGGAGGAGGAGGTAACGAAGGAGGAGGCCACGAGTGTAAAAGCAGTGGAGGTCACGGAGGTCAAAGCAGTGGAGGTCAAAGCGGTGGAGGTGATGGAGCTCAAAGCAGTGGAGGTCACAGAGGTCATGAGTGTAAAAGCGGTGGAGGTGATGGAGGCGGAGGTGGAGGTCACGGAAGTAATGGGTGTAAAAGCGGTGGAGGTGACGGAGGCGGAGGTGGAGGTCATGGAGGTCATGGGTGTAAAAGTGGTGGAGGTCATGGAGGTGGAGGTGGAGGTGACGGAGGCGGAGGTCACGGAGGTCATGGGTGTAAAAGCGGTGGAGGTGACGGAGGCGGAGGTGGAGGTCATGGAGGTCATGGGTGTAAAAGTGGTGGAGGTCATGGAGGTGGAGGTGGAAGTGGAGGTGACGGAGGCAGAGGTCACGGAGGTCATGGGTTTAAAAGCAGTGGAGGTGACGGAGGTGGAGGTCACGGAGGTCATGGGTGTAAAAGCGGTGGAGGTGACGGAGGCGGAGATGGAGGTCACGGAGGTCATGGGTGTAAAAGCGGTGGAGGTGACGGAGGTGGAAGTGGAGGTCACGGAGGTCATGGGTGTAAAAGCGGTGGAGGTGACGGTGGTGGAGGTGGAGGTAACGGAGGTCATGGGTGTAAAAGCAGTGGAGGTCATGGAGGTGTAGTTGGAGGTGACGGAGGTGGATGTGGAGTCAAGAAGTAATCCCTCTGAATCCATCTCAAGTGTGTTGACCGAAAAGATTTTCTCTATCATTCTGTTCACTCTCTTTACATTACTTCTTGAGAGATCAGCAATTACAAACCCCTTTAAAATGTCTGGTTACACATGTTAAAATAAACTTATGAAACCATTTGCTGTCTGATTTGTGCTGTAGATTTTTTTAAATGTATATTTTCACTTACAGTTTTTAAAGGAAAGTTATAGTAGAGCCAGTAGCACTGCAGAGAATGCGATATTACTACAAGATTACAACAGAGGGCTCCCTGTTATATACAGATCTTATGAACAGCTAAAGTTTTTCAGTCCAAGTCATTAAATGTTTTCATGTGAGTTGTAGGAATTTAAATGCATCCGCTAGAAATTAGACTTCTAAAAGAGGAGCCCAAATCATATCAAACTCTAGTAAAATACACACAGATACCCAGCAAGCTCTAGGAAGCCCCAAATATTTCCACATTATATATATATGTATGTGTGTGTGTGTGTGTACGTGTGTGTGTGTGTGTGTGTGTGTGTGCGTGTGTGTGTGCGTGTGCGTGTGTGTGTATATAGTGGTGTGAAAAAGAAAGTACACCATCTTTGAATTCTATGGTTTTACATATCAGGACATAATAACAATCATCTTTTCCTTAGCAGGTCTTAAATTTAGGTAAATACAACCTCAGATGAAATACAACACATGACATTACACCGTGTCATGATTTATTTAACACAAATAAAGCCAACATGGAGATGCTATGTGTGAAAAACTAAGTACAACTAAGCCTCTTCTCTCTAAAAAGAACATGGCAGCATGGCTTAGGTTTGCAAAGTTGCATTTGAACTAACCACAAGACTTCTGGAACAATGTCCTTTGGACAGACGAGACCAAAGTGGAGATGTTTGGCCATAATGCACAGAGCAATGTTTGGTGAAAACCAAACACAGCATATCAGCACAAACACCTCATACCAACTGTCTAGCATGGTGATGGAGGGATGATGATTTGGGCTTGTTTTGCAACCACAGGACCTGGGAACCTTGCAGTCATTGAGTCGACCATGAACTCCTCTGTATATCAAAGTTTTCTATAGTCAAATGTGAGGCCATCTGTCCGACAGCTAAAGCTTGGCCGAAATTGGGTCATGCAACAGGACAATGATCCCAAGCACACCAGAAAATGTACAACAGAATGGCTGAAAAAGAAAAGAATCAAGGTGTTGCAATGGCCCAGTCAAAGTCCAGACCTCAACCCGATTGAAATGCTGTGGTGGGACCTTAAGAGAGCTGTGCTTAAACAAATGCCCACAAACCTCAATGAACTGAAGCAACGTTCCTCCACAACGATGTGAGAGACTAATAAAGTCATACAGAAAACGATTACTTCAAGTTACGTATTGCTGCTAAAGGTGGTTCTACAAGCTATTGAATCATAAGGTATACTTAGTTTTTCACACATGGCTTCTCCATTATGGCTTTATTTTTGTTAAATAAATCATGACACGGTGTAATATGTCATGTGTTGTTGTTCATCTGAGGTTGTATTTACCTAATTCTGAGATCTGCTAAGGAACAGATGATTGTTATTATGTCCTGATTTGTAAAACCACAGAATTCAAAGAGGGTGTACTTTCTTTTTCACACAGAAAAAAGGTAGGTATGGCGGTTCACAGCCGTCCGTGTGGGTAAATCAAAGTGCAATCAAAAAGTAAAAATTAACTTTATTGTGCACTAAACATAAACAAAATGCCACAAGAAAACTCTGACGCGTTTCATCCTGTAGCTAGGACTTTGTCAACGAGTAACTGGTATGAGGACAGGGTGATTGTTATATGGTGGCGCCTAAAATGTGATTGGTTGCACACAATTGGTGCATCACCGTAAACCCATCTGCTATATAATCAGGCTTGAAATAAAGAAAGAAAAGCACTTCTTATTTCTCATATAAATAGCCAAGGCACCACCCAATAGAAACCACCAATAGCCCCACAAAAAATACAAAACAATATAGTGAACAGATCATAAATAAAATGAAAAAGAATATCATGTTAAAAAATGGGAGATGGTATATTAAATTAAAGCCAAAACCTGCAATTAAAAAACAGTAGTTCTGTGGCAACTCAAAAACACACACATATGTTGCAAAATATACAAACAATACAAGTTTATCAAATATTAGTCATCACATAATAATGAAATATATAAACACCAATAGATAGATGAATAAAAAACAAAATAACCCAGTGATGTTAGAGGTATATAAATAAACCTCAATGATATAGGCAAAAGAGAGATGTAGAGGATATATATACCATGAACAATTCTATTGGTCAAAAAATGTTTAAGCTCCCATTCGATGTTTATACCTGTGGGCTGTAAAGTATTCATGGTATAAATCCAATACATCTCTCTCATATTTAATTTATTCTGTCTATCACCCACTCAGGGGTGAACCAGTACATGTTCTATTCCATAGAATGTAAAGTTAGCAATGCCTCCTAAAGGACATTGGGAGAAATGACGTGACACTGGATGTGTTAAATCTTTCTTTTTGATTAGTCTAACGTGTTCCTGTATTCTGAGTCGAAGTGATCTAATAGTACGGCCAACATAAGACTTTTTACAACCACATTGCAAGTGGTAAATAACATAGCTTGTGTAACGGGTATTCCCCCACCCACTCGCAGATAATACTGTGGAGGTGTAGAAACATGCAAGGTTACACAGGTGTGGTGCATTACCTGTTGGCTCACAGGAGGGCTGAGCTTCCGCCACGGGGAACCTGGGGTACATACATCCTATACATCTCTATGTGCAACGCCTCCACCTGGGAGGGATCCCAACGGAGTGGGAGGAGGCCCTCACAGGAAACAACCACACAAAGCGAACGAATGTAAAACAGGACTGGCTTTACTGCATAACCAACTATATCTACATATATCACACAATAACATCATAACATCATCCTGCGCCACGGCGGGCGCTAACCACACTGGGTGTCACGGCGGACACTAACCACACTAGGCGTCACGGCGGACGCTACCACCTCTAGGAGTCACGGCGGACGCTACCACCTCTAGGCGTCACGGCGGACGCTACCACCTCTAGGCGTCACGGCGGACGCTACCACCTCTAGGCGTCACGGCGGACGCTACCACCCACAATGTGACCCCACCCTGTGTCCAGTAACCCCCACCCAAATGTCTCGTACTCCCAGAGTCAAATACCACTGTGCATATGTGTGTGTGACTGCGCAGCCACTATGTTTGGTGATAGGCCTGGTTGGTGCACGTGAGTTGCAGGTTACCTGCCCGGGCTCCAGCCACGGGTACCGCGATATCAATCCGCACGATCCGACGTTGTCCTCCACACCGCGTGGGTTGAAAGTCCAGCGCGAACAATGTCTCTCCTAGGCTTAGGGTCTTGGGTGGTGTTCTGAGCCCAGAACCCACCTCGCAGGGCCGCACGGTTTCAGCACTGTGTCCCTGACTACTTGACCAAATAATGGGGCAGTGTCCCTATCTAGGGCCTGTCCCTAAGCTCCACAAGCTATTAGGTGGCTCAGGACCTAACTGGGACCTTGGGGGCTGCTGGCCTATGCAGAGGGTCACTGACCCCTGCATCCACCTCTTACCCCTAGCTGGTCCGGATCCTGACTGCCTGTGTCACTGCAAAACCCCGCGAAAAGTATCTCTTCTTTCCCGGGCAAATCCCTCAGCCCTATTGGCTCCCTGGCGTCAGGTGTCTCTGCCCCTATGCACCCTGGGGGCTGGCCGTCTATTCTCGCGCATGCGCGAGCTATCTGGAGCCTCCCGCGCTAGCTGGCCTCCTGCGCATGCGCGAGCTAACTGTCATGGCGGCGCCCTGCTCCGCTAGCCGCCGGGACCCTAACGACGCGATCGCGGCCTCGGCAACCAGCCCGATTGCGTCCCCGGCAACCGCCCGATCCCACCATGGCAACCGGCCGCACAGCAACACCGCGCGCTCGCAACGGGGAAGGAGGGGGCGACAAAGGAGGGGGCGAGTGCGCGAGGGGGACCTGGCTACATCCTCCCCCTGGTGAAAACTCCAACGTCCCCGCTTGGACCACATAACTAACTACTATACACAAACGTTATATAATAAAAATGCATCTGGTACGAATACAACTTAGCACATTGCATCAACTTTAAACAAGGTTACACAACTCTGTGAGCATCACAATCACGGATTGGATTTTGCTCCGAGACCACTGCTGAGCCTCATAATGGGGTGCCCCCATTTGATCATAGGTTACCCGAGTTGGAGGGTACCTGCCCCTTTGGCTCCTACGGAGTTGTTCTTCAGCAACTCCCTCTGGGGAGTAATAAGTACAGTCCTGAGGCTCAGCCTCTTCCCTTGTGGGGAGAAATGTCTCTGAACAGTCTCTGTTAGGCACAAAGCACGGGCTCTGTGGATCCAAAGGCTGGCCTGTTGGTGCCACCTTAGTAGGCATTGGCCTACGGGGCCCCTTACCCGTAGCTCCTCCGGGAGATGCCCCTTCTGTGGAATAGTCCCTTTGAGAGGGTCCCTCCATAGGGTCTTCAGGAGTTTCAGAGTGGGTCTCGTTATTTACAGTCTCTTGACCCACTTCTGATAGATTGGACTCACCGTTGAGCGGTGTGGCCTGTATTTCTTCTTCTTCGTCTCCCACTTGGGGGATAGGGAGAAGGTGATTACGATGCCAAACCTTTACCCGGCCGTCTGTGTCTTTGATGCGATAGACAGGGAGGCCGGGCATCTGTGACTCTACCTCATATACGCCATCTCTCCATCGGTCTGCCAGTTTATGTTTTCCGGGGACTCCCAAATTACGAAGTAACACAGCGTCCCCAGGACGTAACTCTCGATACTTGACTTTGTTGTCGTATCGTCTCTTATTGCCAGCATTCAGTTTAGCTGTAGACTTCTCAGCCTGTTGGTAAGCTCGCTGCAAACTGTCCTTTAGCCTTTGCACATACTTGAAATGGGTAGCATTGTGTATCCCATCCGTTGAGACTCGAAGACGCACATCCACGGGGAGTCTTGCCTCCCGCCCAAACATGAGGAAGTACGTGGAGAACCCAGTGGACTCATGGCGAGTACAGTTGTACGCGTGTACCAACGTTTCTACGTGACGACTCCATTCTGTTTTCTGCGTTCCCTTCAGAGTTCCAAGCATGTCCAACAGGGTCCTGTTGAATCGTTCAGGCAAAGCATCTCCTTCGGGGTGATACGGAGTCGTCCGGGATTTGGCGACGTTCAGCATTTTAAGTAATTCTCGGATCAGAGTACTCTCAAAATCTCGCCCTTGGTCAGAGTGGAGTCGGTTTGGAAGACCGTAATGAACGAAGAACTTTTCCCATAGAACTTTCGCGACCGTGATAGCCTTCTGGTCTTTTGTGGGGAAGGCCTGGGCATATCGGGTGTAATGGTCCGTGATGACCAGCTCGTTACCGATACCTCGGCTATCAGGTTCGATACATAAAAAGTCCATACACACCAAGTCCATTGGACCAGAACTCTTCAGATGGGCCATGGGAGCTGCTCTGGTAGGCAACGTCTTGCGTTGAACGCACCGGACACAACGGCGGCAGTGTTGTTCCACCGCTTCCCGCATCTTGGGCCAGAAGAACCGGTCTCGGACTAGCCCAAAAGTCTTCTCTACACCGAGATGCCCATGTTCATCGTGCAAGGACTTCAACACCAGGTATTGTAAGTTCTTAGGTAGAACTAGTTGTCTCCTATCCGGGTGATTGTGGTATTGCACCACCCGATAGAGCAAGCCATTGTCTATTTCAAATTTGTCCCATTCTCGCATGAGCAATGCCACCAAGTCATTGGGCGCACGTTTCAGAAGGGCTGGGTTCCTCTTTTCAACGGCGTGCCTGATGATACTAGCGACCGGATCTCGAATTTGGTAGTCTACCAGATCTTTCCACCGGAACACCTTGTCATGCGTGAGGTGCATCCCTTTTGGGTCGCAGTAGGCGGCGTGGACAGCCTGCGACTGGCATCCCAAGCAGTCAGCCACTCGTAACTCGGAGAAGGCCACTTGGTCATTAACTATGGCTGCAGTTTTACACATAGCCCGCACTCCGGGGCCGGGAAGTTCTTCCCATTCCTCGTCATCGGGGGTAGCGAGTAGTCCTGGCCTTCTGGAGAGAGCGTCCGCCCCAATATTCAATGGCCCCGGCTTATACTTCAAGGAGAAGCGGTAGTTACTGAGGGCGGCCTGCCATCTGTGGCCGGCTGCATCTAATTTGGCCGACGTATTGATGTACGTGAGGGGATTGTTATCCGTCCTTACTTCGAAGGTGACACCGTACAAGTAATCGTGGAGCTTCTCGGTGATCGCCCACTTGAGAGCCAGAAACTCCAACTTGTGGACGGGTTATCTCTGCTCACTGGGTGTCAGACTGCGGCTGACGTAGGCTACAGGCCGAAGACCTTCGGGGTGCTTCTGATGCAGGACAGCACCCAGCCCATTGAGGCTGGCATCCACATGCAGGACATACGGTTGTTCTGGATCAGCATAGGCCAGCACTGGTGCTTCAGTCAGACTTTTCTTCAAGTTCAGGAAGGCCCGTTCACACTCAGGCGTCCACTTATCGCCAAACGGTTGACGGGCCGACGTGGCCTTTCTCCCAGTATCTTCAGGGTATATCTTCAGCAAATTGTTCAGGGGTTTAGCTCGACTAGAGTACCCTTCCACGAACCGACGGTAATACCCACAGAAACCGAGGAAGGACCGCAGTTCCGTGACATTATCGGGACGTGGCCAGTTCACCACAGCTTCTACCTTGGCTGGATCAGTAGCAATCCCCTGGGCAGACACGATGTGTCCCACGTAGGTCACCGAGGTGTGACAAAACCTACACTTGTCGAGTGATAGCTTCAACCCTTCTTGACCAAGACGATCTATCACCTTCAGCAGCCTCTCCTCGTGTTCTTCTAAGGTCTTCCCGAAGACAATAATGTCGTCCAGGTAAACCAGACACTCCCGGGGAATCATGTCTCCGATAGTCTTTTCCATCAGCCTTTGGAACGTAGCAGGCGCCCCACATATACCTTGGGGCATACGGGTGAATTGATAGAATCCCAGGGGGCAGACGAAAGCTGTTTTTTCCTGGTCTTCCGGCGTCATGGGCACCTGATAGTATCCTGATCGGAGATCAAGCACGCTAAACCAGTGACTCCCATTCAGCGCATTCAGGATCTCTTCAATGCGCGGAAGGTTGTATTGATCCGGGATCGTGCGATTGTTCAGTGTTCGGTAGTCGATACACAGTCGTACGGACCCGTTCTTTTTCCGCACCACCACTATGGGCGACGCGTAGGGTCCTCGCGATTCCGTCACAATCCCAGCGGTTTCCATGTCTTGTATGGCGTTCCTCACATCGTCCACATCCCGAGGGGCAAGGCGACGAGAACGTTCCCGGAATGGAGTGGCATCACTCATCCGAATGGTATGCTGGGCACTGCGGCTGCACCCCACATCCATCTCGCTCGTGGAGAACACATGTCGTCGTTGCAGCAACTGAGTGGTCAACCGCTCTTTCCACTCTGTGGACAGCGTCGACTCGCCGAAATTGAAGTCCAGATCGACTATCCGCTCATGCGCGGCCGCCGCCTTCACCTGAGGCGTGGCTCCCACCGGGATGACCGGGTATATGCATCCCAACTTCTGGTCGACATCAAACTCCATCGGAAAGGGGGAGAGATTCTGCACATACACGTGGGTTCTAATAGGGATCTTGGCCGTCCATTCCCTTACTTCGGGTAGTACTCTATACCCTCGCTGAACCTCTTCTTCTTCAGGCTCACTCTCCAGCGAGAACAGTTGGTCGTTCTGGTCTCGGTCAGGATAACAACACCAGACGGCCATCTTTTGCACTCCCCCTGGTAATATGGTCGTCAGTCCTCGTTGACGATTGTAGAGGTCTCCATGACGCTCCAAGGCATATACCCGATGGCACTCCTCTCGTAAGACGGGGTCTAGGAGCGAATCGGCCAGCGGCAGCTCGTTGGTCTCTTTCAAGTAAGCTCGAATTATAGCTTGCACTATGTCCGCATTGGTTCCCAAGATGATGGGGTATTTACAATGGTCGTGGGGCTCCGGGCATACCATGGCCGCTACCTGCATAGGGTGCTTCTTGCCGGTGTTCAGTTGGAGTATGTCCAGCTGGACCCTTGCAATCCCATCGATGGGGTAGTCTTCATTACTCAATCCCCTAACCTTCATATGTTCGGCCGGCCTCAGAGGGCAGTGTTGAAGGTGCTGGTCATAGAGCTTGCGATATATTATGGTCACTTGTGACCCGGTGTCCAATAGGGCCGAGGCGTATACCCCTTCTATTACCACGGGCACGATGGCCGCGGGGCCCACTTGACTGCAAGCTTCACCGGGGGAGGCGTCCTCACTGGGGCCAGCGTCAGCAGGAGAATCTGTGGTTCCCTGAGGGGTGTCCACCTCAGGCCCGACGGTCTGGGCTCGGCATACCATCGATCGGGCTATGCTTTGTCGGTCGGGAGGTTTTTCTTCCGGTTGGTCCTCCTTCTCCGGACAATAGTACGAGATGTGGCCCTTCTTCCCGCAGTTGTAGCAAGATACCTCACGGCGGTCCGGACGACCCTTATACGTGGATGAGGACCGCTCAGAACTACGACTTTCCTGAATAGACGACTTGGGGGTCGTTTCCTCTTCTGGTGTGGAAGGTTTCTTACTCTTTGGGGCCGAGGGGGCCACAGGGTCATTCTTGGGGGTAGTTTTGGATTTCTTTGATTCATGGAAATGGCGCTGCACTTCATGGTCTCTTATGTAATCCATTAGTTCCCCGTATTTAGGGGATACTGCCGCGATCGGGGCGGCCCGCATCATTATAGCTATGTTGTGGTCAGGCAACGACCCCTTGAGTAGCTGTTTGAACCGGTATCGGTCTGCTTCGGCCGCGGAAATGATATGCTTGTCCAGGAGGGTGCCCAGAGACAGCTGTAGGTCACAAACGAAGGCAGATAAATCTTGTCCTTCACGTTGTCGGAGGGCTTTGAATTGAGCCAGTAGCTCATCTTCGTCGTCTTTTCTGGCAAAGGATTTAATTAGCATTTCCACTAGTTCCTGGGCAGTAACTTCTCCTTCCACGCTCCGGTGCGCTCGCACTAACCGAGCGGCGGGGCCTCGGAGGCACTCGACCAGTCTTTGTCTCTTGCTGGCTTCAGAACACGACCACTCTTCTATGATTTGAAGCGTATGGTCCCTCCATGCCTCGATCCCCTCTTCTCCCGTGGGCGTCGGCAGAATCCCAGAGAAGGCCTTGAGTTTCCGGTAGTTCTGTGCTTGCGTCGAAATGGTTACAGCTTCTGCTAGTTGGGAGACTATCGTGTTCACGTCAAGATTCCCACTAAGGGCCTGACTACTGCTCCCCGTTCCTATGCTAGGCATGGTTGGGGTCCCGCCAGACCGTTGATCAGGGTTGGGTGGGATGAGCGGGCTCCTTGCCCAGCTGGCGGTACCTCCTAATCCGCTTGGGATGAAAGAGACCCTAGGGGGGTCCACTCGGTGAGGCGTACTGGTCACTCGTTGGCTCGGGTGTAATCCAGTACTAGTGGACGCTTCTTCAGGAGATTGTGAGTCAGCGTAGATCATGCGGCAGTCCTCTGCGGAGGGCTCGGGTAGGTTTAATACATGGGGGGCCGTTTCTAAGCATATGTCACTCATGGTGTACAGGAGACAGGTGATCCCCTGGGCAGCAATATCCAGTTTATAGTCTATCACCCGGGCGGTGGCCAACCCCGGGCAACTTCTTACTTGCGTGCGCACTGTAGATAAGTCTGTATCCATTGCTACCCCGGTCACTGCAACCGCGCGTCTTGGGGATACTTGGTGCGCTAAGGCCCAGGCATAGACATCCTGCGGTGACGGCACAGACATGATAAAAATATGAATCGGGCAATTTAGAAAAAAATTGGAACAGGGCACCCCAGGACTTGATCTCAGCAGCGCCTCCAAATGTAACGGGTATTCCCCCACCCACTCGCAGATAATACTGTGGAGGTGTAGAAACATGCAAGGTTACACAGGTGTGGTGCATTACCTGTTGGCTCACAGGAGGGCTGAGCTTCCGCCACGGGGAACCTGGGGAACATACATCCTATACATCTCTAGGTGCAACGCCTCCACCTGGGAGGGATCCCAACGGAGTGGGAGGAGGCCCTCACAGGAAACAACCACACAAAGCGAACGAATGTAAAACAGGACTGGCTTTACTGCATAACCAACTATATCTACATATATCACACAATAACATCATAACATCATCCTGCGCCACGGCGGGCGCTAACCACACTGGGTGTCACGGCAGACACTAACCACACTAGGCGTCACGGCGGACGCTACCACCTCTAGGCGTCACGGCGGACGCTACCACCTCTAGGCGTCACGGCGGACGCTACCACCTCTAGGCGTCACGGCGGACGCTACCACCTCTAGGTGTCATGGCGGACGCTACCACCCACAATGTGACCCCACCCTGTGTCCAGTAACCCCCACCCAAATGTCTCGTACTCCCAGAGTCAAATACCACTGTGCATATGTGTGTGTGACTGCGCAGCCACTATGTTTGGTGATAGGCCTGGTTGGTGCACGTGAGTTGCAGGTTACCTGCCCGGGCTCCAGCCACGGGTACCGCGATATCAATCCGCACGATCCGACGTTGTCCTCCACACCGCGTGGGTTGAAAGTCCAGCGCGAACAATGTCTCTCCTAGGCTTAGGGTCTTGGGTGGTGTTCTGAGCCCAGAACCCACCTCGCAGGGCCGCACGGTTTCAGCACTGTGTCCCTGACTACTTGACCAAATAATGGGGCAGTGTCCCTATCTAGGGCCTGTCCCTAAGCTCCACAAGCTATTAGGTGGCTCAGGACCTAACTGGGACCTTGGGGGCTGCTGGCCTATGCAGAGGGTCACTGACCCCTGCATCCATCTCTTACCCCTAGCTGGTCCGGATCCTGACTGCCTGTGTCACTGCAAAACCCCGCGAAAAGTATCTCTTCTTTCCCGGGCAAATCCCTCAGCCCTATTGGCTCCCTGGCGTCAGGTGTCTCTGCCCCTATGCACCCTGGGGGCTGGCCGTCTATTCTCACGCATGCGCGAGCTATCTGGAGCCTCCCGCGCTAGCTGGCCTCTTGCGCATGCGCGAGCTAACTGTCATGGCGGCGCCCTGCTCCGCTAGCCGCCGGGACCCTAACGACGCGATCGCGGCCTCGGCAACCGGCCCGATCATGTCCCCGGCAACCGCCCGATCCCACCATGGCAACCGGCCGCACAGCAACACCGCGCGCTCGCAACGGGGAAGGAGGGGGCCGAGTGCGCGAGGGGGACAAAGGAGGGGGCGAGTGCGCGAGGGGGACCTGGCTACACTTGTAATGCAAACCTTTTTACTGTTAACAAAAATGGTTTTAGTAGTGTTAGCGTATCTGCATATAGAGCACCTTCCACAAGGAAAGAAACCTTTTGGAATACCTCTGACTTGAGAGTCTCGAGGAATTGAATTAAATAAACTGGGTGAAAAATAAGATGCCAACGTATTGGCTTTTTTGTACACAAACCTAGGGCCTCCCTGTATAATAGGGGCAATATCCTTGTCCAGTGTACAGTAAGTATCTTCCAATGTTTAAGGAAGATTTCACAAATATAGTAGAGGCAGCGATTATTCTAACAAAAACCAGTGGCAATTCCTCAAAAGACCCAGGTACACCCAGGTACTTTCTGAATACATTTCCTTAAACTAGCCCCAGCATTTTTGCATTGATTAATGGCCTATCAGATTAACAGCGGGGGTCCCTGGCAGTCCCATTCAAACTGAATTGGACTGCCAGGGATCCCTGCTGTGTTAATCCTATGGGTCGTTAGTCAATGCAGAAATACCTTAAACGTGCCTCAAACTAGCCCAGAACATACCCAGCACATACCCTGAATGTAACCCGGCTAGTTTAAGGCAAATGTTAGAATAAGCATTGCCTCTACTGTAGATTGAGATTGTTTATTAAATGTAGATATAAATAAGGGACAAGAAAAATCATTATTAGAATAGATTTGTGATCTTTTTTTGTTATTATGTTGTTTCTTTGTAATAATGTATTTTCTATTTAAGGAATCCGCATGATCAAAGGCTGCCTGGATATCCCTTTCATTGTAACCCCTAGCCAAAAATCTGTCCGCCATATTACGCGATTGTGCAAGGAAGGTATCCTTGTCAGAACATAGTCTCTTTAAACAAATAAACTATGCCCTAGGTATACTTTTAATTAAAGACCTAGGGTGGCAGCTTTGTGAATACAGAAGTGAGTTCCTGGAATGATCTTTTCTGAAGATATCTGTTTGAATATGTTTCTCATTGTCAATAAACAAGGTTATATCTAAATAATCAATATGGTGCATATGGTGTTTATAAGTGAAATTTAAGTTTAAATTGTTAATATTTAAAGTGTTAATAAAAGTGGTAAGTCAACATCCCTATCCCACACCAAAATAAGATCGTCAATAAATGTTCTGTAAAAAATAATGTGATTACGATATATATATTAGTCATGATAAATGTGCTGTGCCTCCCATAAACCCATAAACAATTTAGCATATAAAGGTGCAAACGATGTGCCCATGGCTGTGCCTAATTTTTGTAAATAAAATTGTGATTCAAAAAGAAAATAATTGTGTGTTAATAAAAAAAGTGATTGATTCAAGCAAAAAAGCACATAAAGTGATTGGTAAGTGAGAAAGATCCAAAAAGTGACGAACCGCTGTAACACCGTGCTCATGTGAATATGTATGTCAATTGGACAAAAAAATACAGCGAAAAACAGTATAAACACACAAATAAAAAAGAAACCCAATAAAAAGCACTCAGATATTTAAAAAAAAGATTAAACAGATATGTTACAAAGTTTACAAAATCATTTTAATTAAACACATCTCCATAATAAACATACAATTAAAAAACATGACACCAAACCCCGAAAAATTACCACACCTCCTGAAATAAAAAAGGAATATAAATACTAATACAAGAAAATGAAGAACAAATAGTGATCAGGTACAAAACTGCAGTTTACTCACAACCGGCCAGTCATCGAAGTGAAGCACTAGTAGCAGATGCTCTGATAAACAGGCTGGCTCACAGTCATTACAGTATGTCCCGCATGTCAATCCCACTTTTCTGTCAACATTTAATAAAAAGGGATTCTATACATGTAATGCTTGCAGAGTTTGTCGATTTATGCGACAGGCAGATTCCTTTTCATACAGTGCAAGAATCAGAGAATGTAAGATATATTATTTTCTTAATTGTAAATCTATGAGAGTTATTTGTTATTTGACCTGTCCCTGTAATCTGATTTACGTGGTATGACAACAAGGGAGATCCGATTTAGGATATTAGAACATGTTCGCAATATTAAGAGCGCACAGAGGGATCTTGATTCTTTAAAAAATATATCATCTGTGGCACGACACTTTTTACAGGAACATGGGGCGGGCAGCGCCACTCTCTCTGCCTTTGTATATTGCTTTGTAATAATGTCTTTTCTATTTAAGGAATCCGCATGATCAAAGGCTGCCTGGATATCCCTTTCATTGTAACCCCTAGCCAAAAATCTGTCCGCCACTCTCTCTGCCTTTGCTATTGATAGAGTATCACTTGGCATTAGAGGGGGCGATTTAGAGAAAGCACTCTTGCAGAGAGAGTGTTGCTGGATCGTTCAACTTGGTTCCATGTTACCACATGGAATGAATGATTATTTAGGCTAAGCCATGTTCCTGTAGTTATTAATATGGGTGTTTCAAGTATAGCTTTCCAAATCACCAGTTATATCATTATTAATATGTACAGTTATGTCCGGAAATAATTGGACACTGATACAAGTTTTGTTATTTCGGCTGTGTACCAAAATAAATTCAAGTTACAGTTAAATAATGAATATGGGCCTAAAGTGCAGTCTATCAGCTTTAATTTGAGGGCATTCACATCCAAATTGGAGGAAGGGTTTAGGAATTACATCTCTTGTAGACCCTCTTTTTCAAGGGACGAAAATTAAATGGACAATTGACTCAAAAGCTGTTTCATGGAAAGGTGTGGGCTATTTCTTCGTTATTTCATCATCAATTAAGCAGGTAAAAGATCTGGGGTTGATTCCAGGTGTGGAATTCACATTTGGAAGCTGTTGCTGTGAACCCACAACTGTGAGGATTCGGGGATTGCGTCCCTTGCGGCGCGGTTCCTCCTCTTTACGTAATAGTACCGCAGCGGCTGCTGCCTCCGATCTGCCCCCCGCTGGTGCGCGCACCCCCGCTCTGTTTACAGAGCGCGTGCGCACCCGCGCCTCTTCTACCAGGTCACAGACCTTAGCACCGCCCTCCCAGTCACACCGCACCTCCGCTGCGCGCGGCGTGCACGCGTGACGTCGCGCAACGAGCCCCAGCTGCGAGTCAAGATTGCTGTGAGCCCTTGTCTCCTGCAGCCTATCCTTTGCATCTGCAGAGGCTCCGCCCCCACTCCGCCTCCTCTCCTACTGGTTCCTGTCTCCTATAAGAAGCTTCCTCTTCCTGTCATACCTTGCTGAACATAACCTTATGTATCCTTTGCGTGTGCCTGTCTTGTCCAGCCCAGTCTTGTCTTGTTCTCTGCAGTTAACCTCTCGTGTACCGACCTGGCTTTGCTTTTGGATACTCTCTGGCTCCTGACCCCTGGCTTACGGATAACGACGACGAGTACCTCTCCAACCCCAGACCACAGGCTTACGGACTCCAACTACGTGTATCTCTCCAACCCACGGACCCCGGCAAGTATTGGATTAACCCTTTCTACATACCCAGACCCAGCAACGCTACAAACCACCTTCTGGGCTCGCCTCCGCTACTGTGTGTGTGTGGCACAGTCCTTCCCACCTCAGTCCCGGGGTCAGGTCTTGTTTGTGGGCTCGCGCAAGCGTTACAGTATGTTCAGCCCAACAAACATTGACCCCCCTGAGGTGGGCCGAAACACAACTGTTGCTACTCTAGTGGGAAACATACCCCAGGAACCACGTCTTCCGATACCTAATCAGTATGCGGGTGAACCCCTAGGATGCCGAGGCTTCCTGAACCAATGTGACGTCCACTTTGAATTAACCCCTTCTCGCTTCTCTACCGATAGATTTAAAGTGGCTTTTATTTTTTCATTGTTAACCGGAGATGCACTGGCCTGGGTAACTCCTATCTGGGAGTCAATGCCTGAACTCACGCATAACTTTATTTCTTTCAAAAGAAGGTTTCTGCAGGTTTTTGACACTCCTGGCCGCAAGGCTACTGCGCTCTCTTCTCTTTTCCATATCACCCAGGGCCACCGGACCGTCGCAAAGTACGCTCTTGAGTTTCGGATTATTGCAGCGGAGACCGGTTGGAACGACGAGGCTTTAACTGCAGCCTTCTGGCATGGCCTCTCTGACTCCGTGAAGGATCCATTGGCTGCACGTGAAAGACCCACTGCCCTGGAGGATCTGATCTCTACATGTATACGGGTGGATCAACGCCTCCAAGAGAGACGAAGTGAACGCCGGATTACACATACGCCGGTACCTATACCTATCTCTCCTACTCTCTCTCCTTCTTTTGTTCCAGTTCCTGAAGCACCAGACCCCATGCCGCTGGAAACTCACCATTTGTCTTTTATGGAAAAACAGCGCCGGAGAAGCGAGGGGCTATGTCTTTATTGTGGTCTAGCTGGTCATTTGGCGTATCGCTGTCCTACGCGTCCGGGAGAACGCCAGCGGTCTATAAGGTATGACGGAGTTGCTTTGGATACCATATCTTCTTCTTCCTCTTCCAAGGAGAATCTGCCAAAAAGGATCCTTCTACCTATCATAATGGAGGGTATGGACTTTCATACATCTGCACTTGCCTTCATCGACTCTGGGTCTGGAGGAAATTTCGTGGACCAGAATTTTGCAATAAAACACCGGATCCCACTGCTTAGGAAGTCCACTCCCTTAGGACTCGAAGCGATAGACGGCCGTCCACTCCAGCCTGCCTTTATCACCCTGGAGACCGTGATCTTCACCCTTTCCACCAAGGATGGACACAAGGAACAAATCTCGTTGGACGTCATTCATTCACCATCTGTACAGGTAATCTTGGGCCTCCCCTGGTTACAACTGCACAATCCCGTGATTGACTGGACTGATAAACAACCCATACGTTGGGCTACCCCATGTGTCATTCCTTGTGCTCTCACTTCACTCTCTCTTGCCGATTTAGAGACTGCGGATCCTTCCAAGGGGTTACTTCCAGAAGTCTACCATGAATTTTTTGATGTTTTCGACAAGGTCCGTTCAGAGATTCTTCCTCCTCATCGTCCCTTCGATTGTCCCATTGATCTGATTCCTGGTGCCGTTCTGCCTAAAGGCAAGTCTTACCCTCTGTCCCTTCCTGAGTCCCGAGCCATGTCTGAGTATATCCAGGAGAACTTAAAGAAAGGTTTTATTAAGAACTCCACCTCTCCTGCTGGGGCAGGGTTCTTCTTTGTAAAGAAAAAGGACGGATCTCTTCGCCCGTGCATTGATTATAGAGGCTTGAATAAAATAACACAGAAGAACCGTTACCCGTTACCACTCATATCTGAACCGTTTGACCGTCTCCAAGGTGCCTCCATTTTCTCCAAACTTGATCTCCGGGGTGCCTACAACCTGATACGCATAAGGGAGGGAGACGAATGGAAAACGGCCTTTAACACCCGAGACGGCCATTATGAGTACCTAGTAATGCCGTTTGGACTCTGCAACGCCCCTGCGGTCTTTCAGGAGTTTGTTAACGAGATTTTCCGTGATGTTCTCAATTTATTCGTCATTGTATACCTTGATGATATACTAATTTTTTCTAAATCCTTGCCTGAACATATCCAGCATACCAAGCTAGTACTCTCTCGGCTTCGCCAGAATCGTCTGTATGCTAAGATGGAGAAGTGTATGTTTCACAAAAATTCTACTTCCTTCCTGGGTTATATAATCTCCGAGAAGGGATTTTCCATGGATCCTGAGAAACTAAGGGCGGTATTAGATTGGCCCCAGCCCACATCGCTTAAAGCCATACAGCGATTCCTTGGATTTGCCAATTATTATCGTAGGTTCATCCATAAATTCTCCACACTGGTTGCTCCTATCACCGCTTTGACCAAGAAAGATGCTGATCCTTCCTCCTGGCCTCCGGAGGCTGATCTTGCTTTCAAGTCTTTAAAGAAGGCCTTCACCACCGCTCCTATTTTGCATCACCCCGATCCCTCCCTTCCCTTCACGTTGGAGGTCGATGCTTCGGATATTGGAGCCGGGGCAGTGCTCTCCCAAAGACGTTCTCCTCAAGATCACCTGCATCCATGCGGCTACTTTTCCAAGAAATTCTCCCCCGCAGAGATCAACTATGATGTAGGGAATAGAGAACTTTTGGCTATCAAACTTGCACTCCAAGAGTGGAGACACCTTCTTGAAGGTACCGAGAAACCAATCCTTATTCTTACTGACCACAAGAATTTATTGTATATTGAAGGTGCTCGACGCCTTGGTTCCCGTCAAGCTCGCTGGGCTCTTTTTTTCTCAAGATTCAACTATGTAATCTCTTACATTCCTGGTACAAAGAATTTGAAGGCTGATGCTTTGTCCCGTCAATTCATCCCCGGAGACCGATCCGACGACCTTCCAGAGACTATTCTTCCTTCAAGATTGATCATTGCAGCTAATTCCTTCGATATTTTGGACAAAATTCTGGACTCTCAAACCCGGATTCCAGAGGGTCTGGAGGTACCTGAGGGCTGCCTATATGCGGCAACCAAATTCCGTCAAAAGATTCTTGTGTGGGGTCATGCTTCCAGGTCGGCCGGTCACCCTGGGATCAGAAGAACCACCGACTTAATCAGACGTACTTTCTGGTGGCCAGAGATGTTGAACGACATTAAGGAATTTGTTTCATCTTGTTCCATCTGTGCTCGGAATAAGTCAGTTCGAAAAAAGCCTTCTGGTCTGCTACGCCAGCTCCCCATTCCTGAACGCCCCTGGTCCCATTTATCAATGGATTTTATTGTGGAGCTGCCCATTTCCAATGGCATGAATACCATCTTGGTCATTGTGGATAGGTTCTCCAAGCAGGCCCATTTCATACCCCTCAAGGGCCTCCCTAACTCTGCAACTCTAGCTGATATCTACGTCAAGGAAATCTTTCGTATACATGGGGTTCCTGTTTCAATTGTATCCGACCGTGGATCTCAATTTGTATCCAAGTTTTGGCGAGCGTTTTCTCAAAGACTCAATATCTCGCTTCTTTTTTCTTCCGGGTATCACCCGCAAACCAATGGACAGATTGAAAGGGTAAATCAATCATTAGAACAATATCTAAGATGTTTTGTTTCGGATACACAGGATAATTGGGCTGAGCTCTTACCGTGGGCTGAGTTCGCACATAACTCCCTTAGAAACGAATCCACCCAAGAGTCGCCCTTCTTCATCAATTACGGCTACCACCCTAACTCTCTGCCCATTTCTTCTAATACCTCTGGAGTCCCTGCTGCTGATGCCAGAATCAATGCTCTTCAAGAATCATGGAATAAGATTCGGAGAACTCTCCAGGAATCCGTTCGGAGACAAAAGACCCAGGCGGATCGATTTCGTCTAGAGGCGCCCAGGTTTAAGACAGGAGACAAGGTATGGCTCTCATCAAAGAACATCAGATTAAAGACACCTACCTTAAAATTGGCTCCCAGATTCTTGGGACCATTCAAGATCCTGGAACAGGTTAATCCTGTGGCGTACCGCCTGGACTTACCTCCCTCTATGAAGATACCATCGGTGTTCCATGTCTCTCTTCTGAAATCTGTCAAACAGAGTTCAGGTATCCTGATGTTGTTCCTCCTCCTCCCCCTGTGTTGGTGCATGGTCAAGAGGAATTCGAGATCCGCTCTGTCATTGATTCAAGAATCTCCAGAGGGAAGGTGCAGTTCCTTGTACACTGGAAGGGTTTCGGCCCTGAAGAACGTTCTTGGGTCTCCGGTGACCAGATTCACGCTCCCGGCTTGCTCAGACGCTTCCACGCCAGGTACCCAGACAAGCCATTTATGGATCGTCCGGAGTTCGATCCTCAAGGGGGGGGGTACTGTGAGGATTCGGGGATTGCGTCCCTTGCGGCGCGGTTCCTCCTCTTTACGTAATAGTACCGCAGCGGCTGCTGCCTCCGATCTGCCCCCCGCTGGTGCGCGCACCCCCGCTCTGTTTACAGAGCGCGTGCGCACCCGCGCCTCTTCTACCAGGTCACAGACCTTAGCACCGCCCTCCCAGTCACGCCGCACCTCCGCTGCGCGCGGCGTGCATGCGTGACGTCGCGCAACGAGCCCCAGCTGCGAGTCAAGATTGCTGTGAGCCCTTGTCTCCTGCAGCCTATCCTTTGCATCTGCAGAGGCTCCGCCCCCACTCCGCCTCCTCTCCTACTGGTTCCTGTCTCCTATAAGAAGCTTCCTCTTCCTGTCATACCTTGCTGAACATAACCTTATGTAGCCTTTGCGTGTGCCTGTCTTGTCCAGCCCAGTCTTGTCTTGTTCTCTGCAGTTAACCTCTCGTGTACCGACCTGGCTTTGCTTTTGGATACTCTCTGGCTCCTGACCCCTGGCTTATGGATAACGACGACGAGTACCTCTCCAACCCCAGACCACAGGCTTACGGACTCCAACTACGTTTATCTCTCCAACCCACGGACCCCGGCAAGTATTGGATTAACCCTTTCTACATACCCAGGCTCAGCAACGCTACAAACCACCTTCTGGGCTCGCCTCCGCTACTGTGTGTGTGTGGCACAGTCCTTCCCACCTCAGTCCCGGGGTCAGGTCTTGTTTGTGGGCTCGCGCAAGCGTTACAACAACATGCGGTCAAAGGAGCTCTCAATGCAAGTGAAACAGGGCATCCTTAGGCTGCAAAAAACAAGAAAATCCATCAGAGAGATAGCAGGAACATTAGGAGTGACCAAATCAACAGTTTGGTACATTCTGAGAAAAAAAGAACGCACTGGTGAGCTCTGCAACACAAAAAGGCCTTGACGTCCACGGAAGATAACAGTGGTGGATGATCGTACGATCCTTTCCATGGTAAAGAAAAACCCCTTCACAACATCGAGCCAGGTTAAGAACACTCTCCAGGAGGTAGGCATATCATTATCCAAGTCTACCATAAAGAGAAGACTTCACGAGAGCAAATGCAGATGGTTCATCACAAGGTGCAAACCATTCATTAGCCTCAAGAATAGAAAGGCCAGATTAGACTTTGCCAAACAAAATCTAAAAAAGCCAGCCCAATTCTGGAACAGCATTCTTTGGACAGATGAAACTAAGATCAACCTATACCAGAATGATGGGAAGAAAAAAGTATGGAGAAGGCTTGGAATGGCTCATGATCCGAAGCATACCACATCATCTGTAAAACACGGTGGAGGCAGTGTGATGGCATGGGCATGCATGGCTTACAATGGCACTGGGTCACTAGTGTTTATTGATGATGTGACAGAAGACAGAAGCAGCTGGATGAATTCTGAAGTGTATGGGGATATATTGTCTGCTCAGATTCAGCCAAATTCAGTAAAGTTGATTGGACGGCGCTTCACTTTACAGATGGACAATGACCCAAAACATACTGCAAAAGCAACCCAGAAGTTTTTTTAAGACAAAGAAGTGGAATATTCTGCAATGGCCGAGTCAATCACCTGATCTCAATTCGATTGAGCATGCAATTCACTTGCTGAAGACAAAACTTAAGGCAGAAAGACCCACGAACAGACAACAACTGAAGACAGCTGCAGTAAAGGCCTGGCAATGCATCACAAAGGAGGAAACCCAGCGTTTGGTGAAGTCCATGCATTCCAGACTTCAACCAGTCATTGCCTGCAAAGGATTCTCGACAAAGTATTAAAAATGAACATTTTATTTATGATTGTGTTCATTTGTCCAATTACATTTGAGCCCCTGAAATAAGGGGACTGTGTATGAAAATGGTTGCAATTCCTAAACGTTTCATACGATATTTTTGTGCAACCCCTTGAATTAAAGCTGAAAGTCTGCACTTCTATTGCATCTCGGTTGTTTCATTTCAAATCTATTGTGGTGGCGTACAGAGCCAAAATTATGAAAATTGTGTCACTGTCCAATTATTTCCGGACCTAACTGTATATAATATATGAGTTTCTGGTGCTTTAATATTCTGGATAAGCTGTTTTCTCTTTTGATTTAAAATGTTTAACTTTGTCTTTATTTTGTGTTTTTGATGGCTATTAATCTAGATGCCTATACACTCCACCATTCACATTATCATCCTTGTTTTTCTGACCATAGACGAAGAAAAAAGTTTCTGCCGCGATGTTGATACGCTTGATGACGTCTGTCTCTTTGATTTTCAACGCTGAGCAGAATGAGGATCTTTGACAACATCGACACTGCTGCCCTGCACATCAGTGATCTGTGTCCACCACTGGCTTGTGATGTCTATATACCCCACCATGCACATTGTCATCTATGTCGTGCTGACAAAAGAGGGAGAAAACAGTCTCTGCAGTGATGCTGACACGCCTGATGACATCTGTCTTTATGATGATTCTCAATGCAGAGCAGAATGACGATCTCTGTGACATTGACATTGCTGCCCTTTATATCAGCGATCTGTATCCACCATTGGTTTGTGGTATTTGGATGAATACCTTTATCCCTATTGCTTTCATTTTGCCACTCAAGAGAACTATAATATGGACATTTATGTCAAGCTTCTCAATTGGGATGCCTGTATTATCATATACTGTACATTTTTGTCAAGGAATGGCAACTAATATGCTGTCACTTTGAATCTACATTGTTGCTCTCTATGGTTACATTTTTCTATTGGAAATCACCATCTATCTACTGTATGAGCAATCTGTTTGTTTTCTAATCCTAAGGGCAGTTGAAAACCTATAAATGTCTGTTTATCAAATCTGCTGAATCTGCACTGTGGTTGATAATGTTTAATAGTGGAACATGGAAAGGAACATTTACACTTATAATTCACCCATCTGTGCATTTTGATGAATAATAGAGCTGCATATATTTGGGTCTAATATGATGTTTCTCCTATTTTACCTATATGGTAGAAAGACATTGTGAATATAAGACTCGGAAATACATCAGTGTTTTACATTGTTTATTTTTTACATCTCAGAGTTCCGTGCTGTGCTAGCGCGTTGTCAGTGCTGATTGGCTGAGTTCTAACGCATGCGCAATTCAGTCGCAATAGCCGAGAACACGGAAACGCGGACATTTAAATGCATAGGTTTAACGGCACCCCATAACAGGGCCTGTACCTCGGGAAGCAGGGTGTCCCCGGATCTGAAATCAATGCAGTTCTGCTCCGGAGACCCCCTGCTCATGTACACTCGTATTAAAAGTTTTATTAAGGAGGCGCATACGCGACAGCAGGGTGCATGGAAGCTTGAGTTAAAAGCTCCGTCCCTACCGGCATTTAAAACTCATGTTTTCGGCATATTAAATAAATAAAGATCAAAGACAAGCGGAGATCTATCTGCAGGAACACCACAGAATGCCAATGAGATCGCAATCTCGTAGAAAAGCTCCCGTCTTAACAGACTATTTTCAGAGAGGAGTGTTGGCGCGCGCGAGTGGAGTGGAAGAGGCGAAGCAAATGGAGGGCTCCGACTCAAACAGCGAGAAATCTGCGAGTAGATCCACGAGCGGAGCGATAGGGAATGGGTCACAAGAAGTAACATGAAGCAGTCCTGTTCTGAAATGAAGACATTCTTCCAGAAAGAGCTATGGGACCTAAGGAAGGGCATTGACAGTCTGGGAGACAGAACAAACACACTACAAACAAAAATGGATACCACCATTAAAGCCCTCAAAAAAAAAATGAAAAAACCACAGCCCATTTGCACACTATGATCACTGAAGCCATAACGGATCCAGAGGAGTTCGCCTCAAAATGGATGGCACATATATTGCCTGATAAATCAGAAGCAGAGTTCCTCTATGACAGATGTCACAGGGCACTCCGTTCAAAGCCTCAACCTGTGGACCCCCCAAGGGCCATAATTATCAGATTGCATTATTTTAAAATAAAAGAAAACATCTGCCAAATCGCAAGAGCCTCAAGGAACATGGAGTTTGAGGGAATAAAATGACAAGTTTTCCAGGACCTTGCCCCTGCCACCCTGTCTAAGAGAAGAGCCCTGACATCAGTGACCAAAATCTTAAGAGATAATGGGGTCCGCTATAGGTGGCTGCTCCCCTTCGGGCTGATGATGCTAAAAAATGGGGGTGCATTCACTTTGAGGCCCGCTTTCCTGAACAAAATTGGCTTATCTGTCGTCCCCTCCAGTCCTGCTCGTTAGCAGTCGAGGGAAGATTCTGCTCCGGAGGAGTCCTGGCAGCGAATGAGGGCTTCAGGGAAAAGCAATGCTTAACAGGCTCTCAAGCGTCAATCATCCCCAATTAAAGATTTAAAGGAGCCCTACCGAGTCCTGTAGGTTGAAAACAGTAGGAGGCTTCCTCCATTCATGCCGACATAGTACCCTGGTGGCGGGAAGGTGAACTACGGCCATCTTTATTCTTGATTGTGGAGCTGAAGATGAAGACCTCCGGTGGCAGGAAAAAGAACTGTGGCCATCTTGAATCCTGCTGGTGGAGCTGGTGTTGATGACCCTTCCTGGCGGAAAAGAGAATTGCAGTCATCCGTGTCCACAGTGACAGAACGGGAGGCGAAGATGGCAGATCCGTCCGAGATGACCAGGAGCACTCCATATGCATTGAAGACATCCCAAATGCACAGCAGATTCCCTATTCTAATAGTATTAAATAAATAAAAGGGGTGGAATTAAAAAAAGAGGGGAGGGAAAGGAAGAGTGCGGGGACTCAGGTCATAGTAAAGGTAAACGGTTGAGGGGAGGGGGGGCGAGGGGAAGAAGGGGGGGATGAAAAGGGGGGGGTAGAAAAGAGGTGGAGAAAGAGGGAAAAAATGGATCTTGCCGTAGATTATTGGGATGTTCAGACCCACTAGGGCCTGCCACAGAGGTACAAATACTGAAAACCAAACTATCAAGGACTGGGAAGATACTTGGGGATGTTTGCCTGGGTGTTATAATACTGTACAAGAGTTAATGCGCTGGGTTATGTAAATAGAGTTATAAGTCTTTGTACATATACCAAGCAATGTTAAAGTTATGGAGGTGCTGGTATAAGGACCACCTTGGCCGATCGCCTGCGACTCAGGATGTGTACTTTGGGGTTTCACAAATACACACTCAAGTCCCTAGGGAGCCTGACCACCGATCTGTCACGGTGCCTGGGGGGTCCTTCCCTGACACCCCGAGTTCAGGGCTCATATTATAATTAATAATGCTCATATTATGCTATAAATTATTCACATCAGTGACTAGCAAAGAAACACACCAACAATCCCATTATTTTATTGGAGTAAAAGAAAAAATACAAAATTGAGAAACACCCTGCCTTTGATTAAAGCAAACAATTTAACAAAAATGCATTGAATCCGAAATACTTACAGTAATTACAGATGTTTAGAAAGGGATCCCATTGGTTCCTGAAATGACTTGTCAATAATTGAATGGCTTCACTTTGTGTATAAAAGCAGCACCATCAGGCATAGCTGGTAGACGTGTTCCAGCCTAGATCTCCAGCCCTACAGCAGAATATAACTAGAAGAGCAATCATGCCTGGCTCAAAGGGTGGTGGATGTAAAGATTCTGACCGTAAGTAATTCTTTATGATAGTGAATAGGGTTACATGGAATTTATTAGTTGGTGCATCTGGTATACATGCAAAAGGCTGGACTGACTTGCAAAGAGATGTTCTTAGCTGTACTGTACATAGTTATTGCAAAGATATATATTTTATTGGAACTTAAACAACTGTGGAAAGAAGAAAGTTGTAATCTGTGCATAGTTCTTTATGGTGTTGCTGTTCTATTTAGCAGGGAGATGCTTAAAGATCATTTGAAAGTCAAGTAAACTGTTCTCAATGTTTCATCATAAAGAGATTTTTTTTACTGAAATGGAAACTGTAAGTACAAGATTTTTTTGCAGAAAATCATAGCAGCCAAGATTATTGTGAATAAATGAAAAATGGTTATTTAAAGAGAACCCAAGGGAAATGTTGAGATGTTAATGCAACTCAGAACTGCAGGGTGTTTGGAAGTAAGGAAAAGGAAACATGAGGGGTTGAAACACTGAATTGTGAAATGTAGCTTCTTCTTTTACTCTCCTCAAATCCCTCACTGATACGCACTCACCCTGACACATGGATGCATGACCTTTTCTATTGTTAACTTAACAAAAATGTACCCCATTCATCTACAGTAGGTTTTCAAAGCTTTTGTATGATTGGCCATTAGCTATTAGCAATTCAAATTGTAATTATGAGGTCTATAAAAAACATACAGGATTTGAACTTATCTGTTTCAGTGATATTCCTTCTCTCTCATTTCAGCCTGTGCACCAGCTAAATCATGCAAGGACGCATGCCCTGCCCCAAAATGCCCAGGTAGGAAAATCTGCATGGTCAATCACATCTTAATCCGGTTGTTTACGGGAGGGTCTTTAACTCATTGTGCAGCAATAAAAATTTTTACGGGTATCAGTTATATTATTATAGTTATTATATTATAGTTATATTATAGTTCCGTAATCATTTTTATAATTGTATACTTATTTTAAGCATATTTTCATTTTGTTGTGCTATATATGTTCTTCCCTGCTTATTTTGAAATCTGTTCATAATTTGGTGAAAATATAAAACCAAAACCAAAAACAAATAGATTTTAGGCAAAACAATAAGCAAAACACAAAATGTGTTTAAACCAAAACCACATTCAAAACCAATTTTTTATTAAGTCTCTGTTAATGATTGCCATCATACCTTCTAACTATCTTCACGTTAGTAGTATCATCATAATACAGTCCTGAATTTAATGTCACTTTGCTTGATCAGAGTATGATCTATAGAAAGATTGGCCTACATTATTATCATACTTTTAAGATGAAGACACAGTACATGGAAAATATGCCCAATTGATGTCAACTTCCATGGACTAAGTTGTTAAGATTTGGGGAGTTTTGAATCAGAAGGCAATTTTAAAGGAAAACTATGGATTTACATCGGTGAAACTCAATAGAAGTTTATGGGTCCCCTGATACTAGAAATCAGTGAGACCGACTTCAAATGATACTGACTATGAATAAATCAGACCTGACAGATCTGTGAAAATTTCCAGTACATCAGAGTTTAATATTTTCTGTGCGCTTCTGTGTCCCTCCTTTTAGTGTCAAATTAATAAAAGTCCCTCAATGTGGGGGATTTTTTGTTTTAAATAAACTGTCTGTATGATCTGATTTTTTTTTTACTGTCATTCCCTTCATTAAAAAGTAATCAATGTATCTCAGCCATTCCTTCAAATTATACCTCTATTTCTCATCAGAACCTTGCCATCAATGTCATGGAGGTAGCAGCGGTGGAGGTGGTGGAGGTGGAGGTCACGGAGGTGGAGGTCACGGAGGTCAAAGCAGTGGAGGTGATGGAGGTCAAAGCAGTGGAGGTCACGGAGGAGGAGGTCACGGAGGAGGAGGCCACGAGTGTAAAAGCAGTGGAGGTCACGGAGGTCAAAGCAGTGGAGGTCAAAGCGGTGGAGGTGATGGAGGTCAAAGCAGTGGAGGTCACGGAGGTCATGGGTGTAAAAGCGGTGGAGGTGATGGAGGCGGAGGTGGAGGTCACGGAGGTCATGGATGTAAAAGCGGTGGAGGTGACGGAGGCGGAGGTGGAGGTCATGGAGGTCATGGGTGTAAAAGTGGTGGAGGTCATGGAGGTGGAGGTGGAGGTGGAGGTGACGGAGGCGGAAGTCACGGAGGTCATGGGTGTAAAAGCGGTGGAGGTGACGGAGGTGGAGGTCACGGAGGTCATGGGTGTAAAAGCGGTGGAGGTGACGGAGGCGGAGATGGAGGTCACGGAGGTCATGGGTGTAAAAGCGGTGGAGGTGACGGAGGTGGAGGTCACGGAGGTCATGGGTGTAAAAGCGGTGGAGGTGACGGAGGCGGAGATGGAGGTCACGGAGGTCATGGGTGTAAAAGCGGTGGAGGTGACGGAGGTGGAAGTGGAGGTCACGGAGGTCATGGGTGTAAAAGCGGTGGAGGTGACGGAGGTGGAGGTCACGGAGGTCATGGGTGTAAAAGCAGTGGAGGTCATGGAGGTGGAGTTGGAGGTGACGGAGGTGAAGGTGGAGGTCACGGAGGTGGATGTGGAGTCAAGAAGTAATCCCTCTGAATCCATCTCAAGTGTGTTGACCGAAAAGATTTTCTCTATCATTCTGTTCACACTCTTTACATTACTTCTTGAGAGATCAGCAATTACAAACCCCTTTAAAATGTCTGGTTACACATGTTAAAATAAACTTATGAAACCATTTGCTGTCTGATTTGTGCTGTAGATTTTTTTAAATGTATATTTTCACTTACAGTTTTTAAAAGAAAGTTATAGTAGAGCCAGTAGCACTGCAGAGAATGCGATATTACTACAAGATTACAACAGAGGGCTCCCTGTTATATACAGATCTTATGAACAGCTAAAGTTTTTCAGTCCAAGTCATTAAATGTTTTCATGTGAGTTGTAGGAATTTAAATGCATCCGCTAGAAATTAGACTTCTAAAAGAGGAGCCCAAATCATATCAAACTCTAGTAAAATACACACAGATACGCAGCAAGCTCTAGGAAGCCCAAATATTTCCACATTATATATATATGTATGTGTGTGTGTGTGTGTGTGTGTGTGTGTGTGTGTGTGTGTGTGTGTGTGTGTGTGTGTGTGTGTGTGTGTGTGTGTGTGTGTGTGTGCGTGCGTGCGTGCGTGTGTGTGCGTGTGTGTGTGTATATAGTGGTGTGAAAAAGAAAGTACACCATCTTTGAATTCTATGGTTTTACATATCAGGACATAATAACAATCATCTTTTCCTTAGCAGGTCTTAAAATTAGGTAAATACAACCTCAGATGAACAACAACACATGACATTACACCGTGTCATGATTTATTTAACACAAATAAAGCCAACATGGAGATGCTATGTGTGAAAAACTAAGTACAACTAAGCCTCTTCTCTCTAAAAAGAACATGGCAGCATGGCTTAGGTTTGCAAAGTTGCATTTGAACTAACCACAAGACTTCTGGAACAATGTCCTTTGGACAGACTAGACCAAAGTGGAGATGTTTGGCCATAATGCACAGAGCAATGTTTGGTGAAAACCAAACACAGCATATCAGCACAAACACCTCATACCAACTGTCTAGCATGGTGATGGAGGGATGATGATTTGGGCTTGTTTTGCAACCACAGGACCTGGGAACCTTGCAGTCATTGAGTCGACCATGAACTCCTCTGTATATCAAAGTTTTCTACAGTCAAATGTGAGGCCATCTGTCCGACAGCTAAAGCTTGGCCGAAATTGGGTCATGCAACAGGACAATGATCCCAAGCACACCAGAAAATGTACAACAGAATGGCTGAAAAAGAAAAGAATCAAGGTGTTGCAATGGCCCAGTCAAAGTCCAGACCTCAACCCGATTGAAATGCTGTGGTGGGACCTTAAGAGAGCTGTGCTTAAACAAATGCCCACAAACCTCAATGAACTGAAGCAACGTTCCTCCACAACGATGTGAGAGACTAATAAAGTCATACAGAAAACGATTACTTCAAGTTACGTATTGCTGCTAAAGGTGGTTCTACAAGCTATTGAATCATAAGGTATACTTAGTTTTTCACACATGGCTTCTCCATTATGGCTTTATTTTTGTTAAATAAATCATGACACGGTGTAATATGTCATGTGTTGTTGTTCATCTGAGGTTGTATTTACCTAATTCTGAGATCTGCTAAGGAACAGATGATTGTTATTATGTCCTGATATGTAAAACCACAGAATTCAAAGAGGGTGTACTTTATTTTTCACACAGAAAAAAGGTAGGTATGGCGGTTCACAGCCGTCCGTGTGGGTAAATCAAAGTGCAATCAAAAAGTAAAAATTAACTTTATTGTGCACTAAACATAAACAAAATGCCACAAGAAAACTCTGACGCGTTTCATCCTGTAGCTAGGACTTTGTCAACGAGTAACTGGTATGAGGACAGGGTGATTGTTATATGTTGGCGCCTAAAATGTGATTGGTTGCACACAATTGGTGCATCACCGCAAACCCATCTGCTATATAATCAGGCTTGAAATAAAGAAAGAAAAGCACTTCTTATTTCTCATATAAATAGCCAAGGCACCACCCAATAGAAACCACCAATAGCCCCACAAAAAATACAAAACAATATAGTGAACAGATCATAAATAAAATGAAAAAGAATATCATGTTAAAAAATGGGAGATGGTATATTAAATTAAAGCCAAAACCTGCAATTAAAAAACAGTAGTTCTGTGGCAACTCAAAAACACACATATGTTGCAAAATATACAAACAATACAAGTCTATCAAATATTAGTCATCACATAATAATGAAATATATAAACACCAATAGATAGATGAATAAAAAACAAAATAACCCAGTGATGTTAGAGGTATATAAATAAACCTCAATGATATAGGCAAAAGAGAGATGTAGAGGATATATATATACCATGAACAATTCTATTGGTCAAAAAATGTTTAAGCTCCCATTCGATGTTTATACCTGTGGGCTGTAAAGTATTCATGGTATAAATCCAATACATCTCTCACATATTTAATTTATTCTGTCTATCACCCACTCAGGGGTGAACCAGTACATGTTCTATTCCATGGAATGTAAAGTTAGCAATGCCTCCTAAAGGACATTGGGAGAAATGACGTGACACTGGATGTGTTAAATCTTTCTTTTTGATTAGTCTAACGTGTTCCTGTATTCTGAGTCAAAGTGATCTAATAGTACGGCCAACATAAGACTTTTTACAACCACATTGCAAGTGGTAAATAACATAGCTTGTAATGCAAACCTTTTTACTGTTAACAAAAATGGTTTTAGTAGTGTTAGCGTATCTGCATATAGAGCACCTTCCACAAGGAAAGAAACCTTTTGGAATACCTCTGATTTGAGAGTCTCGAGGAATTGAATTAAATAAACTGGTTGAAAGATAAGATGCCAACGTATTGGCTTTTTTGTACACAAACCTAGGGCCTCCCTGTATAATAGGGGCAATATCCTTGTCCAGTGTACAGTAAGTATCTTCCAATGTTTAAGGAAGATTTCACAAATACAGTAGAGGCAGCGATTATTCTAACAAAAACCAGTGGCAATTCCTCAAAAGACCCAGGTACACCCAGGTACATTCTGAATACATTTCCTTAAACTAGCCCCAGCATTTTTGCATTGATTAATGGCCTATCAGATTAACAGCGGGGGTCCCTGGCAGTCCCATTCAAACTGAATTGGACTGCCAGGGATCCCTGCTGTGTTAATCCTATGGGTCGTTAGTCAATGCAGAAATACCTTAAACGTGCCTCAAACTAGCCCAGAACATACCCAGCACATACCCTGAATGTAACCCGGCTAGTTTAAGGCAAATGTTAGAATAAGCATTGCCTCTACTGTAGATTGAGATTGTTTATTAAATGTAGATATAAATAAGGGACAAGAAAAATCGTTATTAGAATAGATTTGTGATCTTTTTTTGTTATTATGTTGTTTCTTTGTAATAATGTCTTTTCTATTTAAGGAATCCGCATGATCAAAGGCTCCCTGGATATCCCTTTCATTGTAACCCCTTGCCAAAAATCTGTCCGCCATACTACGCGATTGTGCAAGGAATGTATCCTTGTCAGAACATAGTCTCTTTAAACAAATAAACTGTGCCCTAGGTATACTTTTAATTAAAGACCTAGGATGGCAGCTTTGAGAATACAGAAGTGAGTTCCTGGAATGATATTTTCTGAAGATATCTGTTTGAATATGTTTCTCATTGTCAATAAACAAGGTTATATCTAAATAATCAATATGGTGCATATGGTGTTTATAAGTGAAATTTAAGTTTCAATTGTTAATATTTAAAGTGTTAATAAGAGTGGTAAGTCAACATCCCCATCCCACACCAAAATAAGATCGTCAATAAATGTTCTGTAAAAAACAATGTGATTACGATATATATATTAGTCATGATAAATGTGCTGTGCCTCCCATAAACCCATAAACAATTTAGCATATAAAGGTGCAAACGATGTGCCCATGGCTGTGCCTAATTTTTGTAACTAAAAAGAAAATAATTGAGTGTTACTAAAAAAAGTGATTGATTCAAGCAAGAAAGCACATAAAGTGATTGGTAAGTGAGAAAGATCCAAAAAGTGACGAACCGCTGTAACACCGTGCTCATGTGAATATGTATGTCAATTGGATAAAAAAATACAGCGAAAAACTGTATAAACACACAAATAAAAAAGAAACCCAATAAAAAGCACTCAGATATTTCAAAAAAAGATTAAACAGATATGTTACAAAGTTTACAAAATCATTTTAATTAAACACATCTCCATAATAAACATACAATTAAAAAACATGACACCAAACCCCGAAAAGTTCCCACACCTCCTGAAATAAAAAAGGAATATAAATACTAATACAAGAAAATGAAGAACAAATAGTGATCAGGTACAAAACTGCAGTTTACTCACAACCGGCCAGTCATCGAAGTGAAGCACTAGTAGCAGATGCCCTGATAAACAGGCTGGCTCACAGTCATTACAGTATGTCCCGCATGTCAATCCCACTTTTCTGTCAACATTTAATAAAAAGGGATTCTATACATGTAATGCTTGCAGAGTTTGTCGATTTATGCGACAGGCAGATTCCTTTTCAGACAGTGCAAGAATCAGAGAATGTAAGATATATTATTTTCTTAATTGTAAATCTATGAGAGTTATTTGTTATTTGACCTGTCCCTGTAATCTGATTTACGTGGGTATGACAACAAGGGAGATCCGATTTAGGATATTAGAACATGTTCGCAATATTAAGAGCGCACAGAGGGATCTTGATTCTTTAAAAAATATATCATCTGTGGCACGACACTTTTTACAGGAACATGGGGCGGGCAGCGCCACTCTCTCTGCCTTTGTATATTGCTTTGTAATAATGTCTTTTCTATGTAAGGAATCCGCATGATCAAAGGCTGCCTGGATATCCCTTTCATTGTAACCCCTAGCCAAAAATCTGTCCGCCACTCTCTCTGCCTTTGCTATTGATAGAGTATCACTTGGCATTAGAGGGGGCGATTTAGAGAAAGCACTCTTGCAGAGAGAGTGTTGCTGGATCGTTCAACTTGGTTCCATGAATGAATGATTATTTAGGCTAAGCCATGTTCCTGTAGTTATTAATATGGGTGTTTCAAGTGTAGCTTTCCAAATCACCAGTTATATCATTATTAATATGTACAGTTATGTCCGGAAATAATTGGACACTGATACAAGTTTTGTTATTTCGGCTGTGTACCAAAATAAATTCAAGTTACAGTTAAATAATGAATATGTGCCTAAAGTGCAGTCTATCAGCTTTAATTTGAGGGCATTCACATCCAAATTGGAGGAAGGGTTTAGGAATTACATCTCTTTAATATGTAGACCCCTCTTTTTCAAGGGACGAAAATTAAATGGACAATTGACTCAAAAGCTGTTTCATGGAAAGGTGTGGGCTATTTCTTCGTTATTTCATCATCAATTAAGCAGGTAAAAGATCTGGGGTTGATTCCAGGTGTGGAATTCACATTTGGAAGCTGTTGCTGTGAACCCACAACATGTGGTCAAAGGAGCTCTCAATGCAAGTGAAACAGGGCATCCTTAGGCTGCAAAAAACAAGAAAATCCATCAGAGAGATAGCAGCAACATCAGGAGTGACCAAATCAACAGTTTGGTACATTCTGAGAAAAAAAGAACGCACTGGTGAGCTCTGCAACACAAAAAGGCCTTGACGTCCACGGAAGATAACAGTGGTGGATGATCGTACGATCCTTTCCATGGTAAAGAAAAACCCCTTCACAACATTGAGCCAGGTGAAGAACACTCTCCAGGAGGTAGGCATATCATTATCCAAGTCTACCATAAAGAGAAGACTTCACGAGAGCAAATACAGATGGTTCATCACAAGGTGCAAACCATTCATTAGCCTCAAGAATAGAAAGGCCAGATTAGACTTTGCAAAACAATATCTAAAAAAGCCAGCCCAGTTCTGGAACAGCATTCTTTGGACAGATGAAACTAAGATCAACCTATACCAGGATGATGGGAAGAAAAAAGTATGGAGAAGGCTTGGAATGGCTCATGATCCGAAGCATACCACATCATCTGTAAAACACGGTGGAGGCAGTGTGATGGCATGGGCATGCATGGCTTACAATGGCACTGGGTCACTAGTGTTTATTGATGATGTGACAGAAGACAGAAGCAGCTGGATGAATTCTGAAGTGTATGGGGATATATTGTCTGCTCAGATTCAGCCAAATTCAGTAAAGTTGATTGGACGGCGCTTCACTTTACAGATGGACAATGACCCAAAACATACTGCAAAAGCAACCCAGAAGTTTTTTTAAGACAAAGATGTGGAATATTCTGCAATGGCCGAGTCAATCACCTGATCTCAACCCGATTGAGCATGCAATTCACTTGCTGAAGACAAAACGTAAGGCAGAAAGACCCACGAACAAACAACAACTGAAGACAGCTGCAGTAAAGGCCTGGCAATGCATCACAAAGGAGGAAACCCAGCGTTTGGTGATGTCCATGCATTCCAGACTTCAAGCAGTCATTGCCTGCAAAGGATTCTCGACAAAGTATTAAAAATGAACATTTTATTTATGATTGTGTTAATTTGTCCAATTACATTTGAGCCCCTGAAATAAGGGGACTGTGTATGAAAATGGTTGCAATTCCTAAACGTTTCATACGATATTTTTGTGCAACCCCTTGAATTAAAGCTGAAAGTCTGCACTTCTATTGCATCTCGGTTGTTTCATTTCAAATCTATTGTGGTAGCGTACAGAGCCAAAATTATGAAAATTGTGTCACTGTCCAATTATTTCCGGACCTAACTGTATATAATATATGAGTTTCTGGTGCTTTAATATTCTGGATAAGCTGTTTTCTCTTTTGATTTAAAATGTTTAACTTTGTCTTTATTTTGTGTTTTTGATGGCTATTAATCTAGATACCTATACACTCCACCATTCACATTATCATCCTTGTTTTTCTGACCATAGACGAAGAAAAAAGTTTCTGCCGCGATGTTGATACGCTTGATGACGTCTGTCTCTTTGATTTTCAACGCTGAGCAGAATGAGGATCTTTGACAACATCGACACTGCTGCCCTGCACATCAGTGATCTGTGTCCACCACTGGCTTGTGATGTCTATATACCCCACCATGCACATTGTCATCTATGTCGTGCTGACAAAAGAGGGAGAAAACAGTCTCTACAGTGATACTGACACGCCTGATGACATCTGTCTTTATGATGATTCTCAATGCAGAGCAGAATGACGATCTCTGTGACATTGACATTGCTGCCCTGCATATCAGCGATCTGTATCCACCATTGGTTTGTGGTATTTGGATGAATACCTTTATCCCTATTGCTTTCATTTTGCCACTCAAGAGAACTATAATATGGACATTTATGTCAAGCTTCTCAATTGGGATGCCTGTATTATCATATACTGTACATATTTGGGGGGAACAGACATATAATCAGAAGACCATATACAGCCCCCTATAATTGCACTCAAGATAGGTGACATATGAGTATAATGTCAATAATTAGAAGGCTAGGTCTAAGCCAAATCCAAAATATATAGGATATAAAGCTGAAAGGTCACACTAAAATGAAAAAAATAAAGACTTTAATGTTACTACAATAAACAACTGACAAAAGTTTCCAATAATTTCAATATGAATTATAAGGAATACAAAGCACTCCAAGATTTGGAGAAAAATGACAACATTACCATTAAACCATCCGATAAGGGTGGGAATGTTGTCATTTTAGATACTCCCTCATATGTGAGTGAGTGTATCAGACTTTTGTCCGATAGACACTGTTATAGGATCTTACCTAGTGATCCGACTGAAACATTCAAAGCAGAATTGCTTGACATTCTACACTTGGCTATTGAAAACAAAGTCATTTCCAAAACAGAATTGGAATTTATTTACATCAAATACCCCCCTCTGTCTACTTTCTACCACTTACCAAAGGTCCACAAAGGTATCCACCCACCACCTGGTAGACCAATAGTATCGGGCGTGGGCAATCTCACTTCCCACGCCAGTATCTACCTGGATACTTTTCTTCGTCCTTTTGTGGAAACCCTTCCCTCATACCTAAAAGATACGAAAGCAGTATTGATGAGGTTAGAAGGCATTACAGTGGATCAGAATACTCTGTTCGTAGGGATCGATGTTGAGAGCCTTAATACAAGCATACCGCATGTCTCAGGAATACAAGCTGTCCGACATTTTCTAAGGGCTAGAGACACTCATTCCAAGGTACATAATGAATTTGTTATACGGTTATTGAATTTTGTGCTGACCAGGAACTTCTTTCTATTTAACCAAAAAATCTATCATCAGATCCAAGGTACCGCCATGGGCACCACATGTGCCGCCACATATGCCAACTTATATCTGGGCTGGTGGGAGGAGACCGTGGTGTTCATGGAGGATCACTCCCGTTATACTGATCACATCGACCTTTGGGTGCGGTACATCGATGATGTGCTGCTCCTGTGGAACGGCACCAAAGAGCTCCTGGTAGAATTTATTGACAAATTAAATGTGAACAAGCACAATCTCAGACTTACGTTTGAAGTTCAATCTGAGAGTATCAACTTTCTCGATATAACCGTTAACAAAAAACAAGTGGGTACACGTGAGACTACAATATACCGCAAACCAACTGCGACGAATAGTCTTTTGGCAGCTGACAGCCATCATCCTAGACACCTTATCTCCAACATCCCTACTGGACAGTTTTTGCATCTTAAACGTAATTGCTCAACAACAGCAGAGTTTAAAATTCAAGCACTAGACCTCACTAGACGTTTCATTGACAGAGGGTATTCCAAGACATCTGTGAAAAAACTTTTTCTCAGATCACTTATCACACCCAGATCTAGCCTCCTCACTGATCATCCCTCCCATATGGATACCGAGACTCAGGACATTAGATTTATAGGCACCTACTGTAATCAATGGGCATCAATACGTAGGATCCTGACCAAATACTGGCATATTTTGCTACAGGATCAAGATCTGGCCAAGATCCTTAAGGATAGACCACATATGGTCAGTCGCCGAGCGGTTAATTTACGGGACCGCCTGGTCCATAGCCACTTTCACAGTAAACCGACACATACATGGTTGGATCACAAACCCACTGGAACTTACACTTGCGGACGTTGCAAAGCGTGCCCCTCAGTGAAAGTGACAAAAACTTTCACGGACTCTACTGGCATGCACACCTATACCATCAAAGACTTTATAAACTGTCTAACTACAGGTGTGATATATCTCATCAATTGTGCGTGTGGGAAACAATACGTTGGGGAGACCCACAGGGCATTTAAAATTCGAATACTGGAGCACCTTGGATCTGTCCGTAACAAATTAGACACGCCGGTGGCGAGACATGTTAATAATGCACATCAGGGGGATTCATCCAATTTACAATTCATTGGAATCTCACATATACCCTGGGGCCCACGCAAGGGCAACTGGGACATCAGGCTACGACAGCATGAATGTCGGTGGATCTACCATCTGAACACACTGGCCCCCAATGGCCTCAACAAGGGGTTTATCTTTTCACCCTTTTTGCCCTAGGGTTTAGAGGGAACCAGGTATATAGTTAAATATGTTAACATTAGCAGTAGGAGCTGTATTGACTCTTTTAGGCGGCTCCGCCTAGTGTAGTCCACTCCTACACCATCCTATGTTACTTTACCCCTGATGTGCATTATATATTCATGCATTTATACAGAGTATATATCATATACTTTTACGCCACCCTGTGATAGACCAAGATCCTACATGCTGTGCTTCATTCTATACCATATTCTTCCTAGGTGGAGACACATATATATATATATATATACATTTATGTATATCCTTTAAGACAACATATTATATATGTTTTTCCATCCCCTGCCCTTTGGTATGCACTTATACTGTAAGCATAATCGTCTCCCATCAGATATCCACCAGGCAGTGTGTGCCCTCTCCAGCATTTATCATTAACCTCTGGCTCTTCTTATTTCCCTTCCCTTCTTCCCCCCCCCTCCCCCGTTCCCTTCCCCCCCCCCTTCCTCGATTCCTCTATGTACTCTGTCAGTCTGACAGATGTAATGGCTATGCCCCTTTAAGATTAACAGGCATTGGTCATTGGTCCCGCTCCTCGAGGACGGCTTATAAGGTCCCACTTCACGACGTGACTCTACACCTGACTCCTCCCCCTTGAGAAAGCACGCGGTGACGCGTGAAACGTACGTCGGGGTACGCCGTGACGTCATCACGCTGACGCATGCGCGGCAAGTGTGTTAGAGGAACGGCAACTCCTAACCTTCTCATGGAGTTCACAGGCTGCACCAGGGACATCAGGTTGTATAAGCATATACCTCATTGCTGATGCACACGTTCTGTGGGGGTTTTTTGCCATTGTGCACTTCGCAGTTAATTAACTTTATTGCGCTACCCCACAGGCACCCATTATTGGGAAATATATTGAGGCTACCTATACTCTGTGTATACAGATGGTTATCTCGATCTAAGTGTGTTTACTGATTGTCAATCACACACTGTGCATATACTTCACATCTACTACCTACCCTGTCTCCTGTGTATTTAAATCATTGGTTATTGCAACCTTCTTGTTTACAACCCAGCACCTGTTGATTTAGCTCCCAACTTGATAGCAGCTCCTGCTCTTGGTTATATCTGTTAACCATATTTGCACCGTTACCACGCACATTAGGGGATTTTATTTATGCACCTGTTGTGCATTTTTATTGTGTTTCGTCGTTTTTATTGTAGTAACATTAAAGTCTTTATTTTTTTCATTTTAGTGTGACCTTTCAGCTTTATATCCTATATATTTTGGATTTGGCTTAGACCTAGCCTTCTAATTATTGACATTATACTCATATGTCACCTATCTTGAGTGCAATTATAGGGGGCTGTATATGGTCTTCTGATTATATGTCTGTTTCTGTTTAATGATTTCTCCCTTGCACCAGGTAGACCTTGTCTCTTCGTTTGTATGTTTGGCGTAGCGACGTGCCCTTTGTGTATTTATACTGTACATTTTTGTCAAGGAATGGCAACTAATATGCTGTCACTTTGAATCTACATTGTTGCTCTCTATGGTTACATTTTTCTATTGGAAATCGCCATCTATCTACTGTATGAGCAATCTGTTTGTTTTCTAATCCTAAGGGCAGTTGAAAACCTATAAATGTCTGTTTATCAAATCTGCTGAATCTGCACTGTGGTTGATAATGTTTAATAGTGGAACATGGAAAGGAACATTTACACTTATAATTCACCCATCTGTGCATTTTGATGAATAATAGAGCTGCATATATTTGGGTCTAATATGATGTTTCTCCTAGTTTACCTATATGGTAGAAAGACATTGTGAATATAAGACTCGGAAATACATCAGTGTTTTACATTGTTCATTTTTTACATCTCAGAGTTCCGTGCTGTGCTAGCGCGTTGTCAGTGCTGATTGGCTGAGTTCTAACGCATGCACAATTCAGTCGCAATAGCCGAGGACACGGAAACGCGGACATTTAAATGCATACTGCTGCGGCAGACTTTATTCTAACAAATCACAGTTTGTCCCTGGCTTGTTCCTGGAATGCGACGCTGTTCACCAGGAGCATGCCGCACTACTTTTGCTTTCCCAGCCACGGGTCATGCCCGGCTGACGCGCGGTTGATGTGTTAATTGATAATGGTTCAGGATTTAATAGGCTGCAATGCTTCGTGTGTCCGCCAGATGGCATAAATTCATGAATTGTAATATATATATACTGTATAACAACAACCCCTATAACCCCTAACATACTGTACACATAGAGTACTGTATATGCACATCAATGATACTATAGGCCGGCGGGGGCAAGATGTGTTTGCAGCAGAGAGAGATCCGCTGCACTCTCTGCGCAAACATCGGCACATTAAAAATTATTTAAAATACATTTTTATTTATAGTGTAGATGTGCAGGGGGTCTCTGGA
This sequence comes from Ascaphus truei, assembly GCF_040206685.1. Classification (NCBI taxonomy): domain Eukaryota; kingdom Metazoa; phylum Chordata; class Amphibia; order Anura; family Ascaphidae; genus Ascaphus; species Ascaphus truei. The sequence continues at coordinate 105,796,359 of NC_134486.1, forward strand.
GCTGAACCGCATTGGTTTCAGGTCGGGGGACCCCCTGCTTCCCGAGATACAGGCCCCTTTATGAGGTGCCGGTATCCCTCGGCATTTAAAGGTCCCGATCACGTGACCGCGGCATGTAAACCAAGCAGAGGGATACCGGCACCCCCTAAAGGGGCCTGTATCTCGGGGAGCAGGGGGTCCCCGGACCTAAAACCACAGCGGTTCAGCTCCAGTGACCCTCTGCACATCTACAGTATAAATAAAACACCCATATCAATAAAGAATCGTTCCTTACCTTTGCGGCTATGTGCTATGGTAACGAAGCAGCATTAATGTATTTTTAATAATATTGTACAGTGAGCAGGGGGTTCCCTGAGCCAGAAATCAAAGCTCAAGGGACCCCCTGCTTGCTCCTGCACAATATTATTAAAATACAGAAATGCTGCTTCTTTACCATAGCTGATAGCCGCTAAGGCAATGAAGGGTTAAGGCAGAATAGCATGTTTATTGGGGACATTTTCCCCCAATAAACATTGCAATAAACAACATACAGTACAGTACACCCCCTGTGTATTTAAAATACATAAACAACAATAAATACATTAAATATATATTTTTAATGTGTCTGTTAAACCTCCCTGCCTGGACTGTAATCTATGTAAGGCCCCCTCCCCCTAAAGTGTCTGTTACACAGATTACAGTCAAGGCAGGAAAATTTAAGCCCTCCTCCCCCTATTGTGTCTGTTAAACTTCCCTGCCGTGACTGTAATCTGTGTAAAGCCCCCTCCCCGTAATGTGTCTGTTTAATCTCCCTGGCCTGTGTTTCTGTGAGTGCAGTGTATGTAAATGTGGGGAGGGGGATCCCGTGTAAATATAACGCAGCGCCTCACTGCCAATGGCCCACCCCGTGGGGCCTAACCACCCACACCCACTACCCACTACCCACCTGCCCATGGCCCCTCCACTGCTGCAAAACAGAGACAAAAATTAAAACATCCAAAGTAATGTCCCCTAACCCCTCAATCACCATAGCGGTAATTAACCGCTACAGTCATTAATGGTTTAACTCACACCAAGGGCCAAATACCCCCTTCACCCACCCCCGCTACCCACAATAAAGCGGGCACGGTGGGTTAACCCCTTCATTGCCTTAGTGGCTATCAGCTATGGTAATGAAGCAGCATTTCTGTATTTTAATAATATTGTGCAGGAGCAAGCAAGGGGTCCCTTGAGCTTTGATTTCTGGCTCAGGGAACCCCCTGCTCACTGTACAATATTATTAAAAATACATTCATGCTGCTTCGTTACCATAGCACATAGCCGCAAAGGTAAGGAATGAGTGTTTATTGATGTGTGTGTTTTATTTATACTGTAGATGTGCAGAGGGTCTCCGGAGCTGAACCGCTGTCGTTTTAGGTCAGGGGACCCCCTGCTCCCCGAGATACAGGCCCCTTTAAGGGGTGCCGGTATCCCTCTGCTTGGTTTACATGCCGCGGTCACGTGATCGGGACCTTCAAATGCAGAGGGATACCGGCACCTCATAAAGGGGCCTGTATCTCGGGAAGCAGGGAGTCCCCCGACCTGAAACCAATGCGGTTCAGCTCCGGAGACCCCCTGCACATCTACACTCTAAATAAAAATGTATTTTAAATAATTTTTAATGTGCCGATGTTTGCGCAGAGAGAGCAGTGGATCTCTCTCTGCTGCAAACACATCTCGCCCCCGCCGGCCTATAGTATCATTGATGTGCATATACAGTACTGTATGTGTACAGTACTGTATGTTAGGGGTTATAGGGGATGGCTTCAAAGACAACAGCTCGCAAACGCCCCCATGAGTTTTTACACGGCATTGCAGTATTGCAGACAGCGGGAATAAAATGCTTAAATCACAGCCGCGAAAATAACGCATTACACTCCGGGCGAAAACGACACAAACCGCACATCACCGGGATATTCTGAAATTCGCGGAGCTAGCCGAGTTAGAATAAAGTTGGTCGCCACTGTAGGTTTAACAGCACATAACAGGGCCTGTACCTCGGGAAGCAGGGTGTCCCCGGATCTGAAATCAATGCAGTTCTGCTCCGGAGACCCCCTGCTCATGTACACTAGTATTAAAAGGTTTTTTAAGGAGGCGCATACGTGACAGCAGGGTGCATGGAAGCTTGAGTTAAAAGCTCCGTCCCTACCGGCATTTAAAACTCATGTTTTCGGCATATTAAATAAATAAAGATCAAAGACAAGCGGAGATCTATCTGCAGGAACACCACAGAATGCCAATGAGATCGCAATCTCGTAGAAAAGCTCCCGTCTTAACAGACTATTTTCGGAGAGGAGTGTTGGCACGAGCGAGAGAAGTGGAAGAGGCGAAGCAAATGGAGGGCTCCGACTCAAACAGTGAGAAATCTGCGAGTAGATCCACGAGCGGAGCGATAGGGAATGGGTCACAAGAAGTGACATGAAGCAGTCCTGTTCTGAAATGAAGACATTCTTCCAGAAAGAGCTATGGGACATTGACAGTCTGGGAGACAGAACAAACACACTACAAACAAAAATGGATACCACCATTAAAGCCCTCAAAAAAAATGAAAAAACCACAGCCCATTTGCACACTATGATCACTGAAGCCATAACGGATCCAGAGGAGTTCGCCTCAAAATGGATGGCACATATATTGCCTGATAAATCAGAAGCAGAGCTCCTCTATGACAGATGTCACAGGGCACTCCGTTCAAAGCCTCAACCTGTGGAACCTCCAAGGGCCATAATTATCAGATTGCATTATTTTAAAATAAAAGAAAACATCTGCCAAATCGCAAGAGCCTCAAGGAACATGGAGTTTGAGGGAATAAAATGACAAGTTTTCCAGGACCTTGAACCTGCCACCCTGTCTAAGAGAAGAGCCCTGACATCAGTGACCAAAATCTTAAGAGATAATGGGGTCCGCTATAGGTGGCTGCTCCCCTTCGGGCTGATGATGCTAAAAAATGGGGCTGCATTCACGTTGTGGCCCGCTTACCTGAACAAAATTGGCTTATCTGTCGTCCCCTCCAGTCCGGCTCGGCAGCAGTCGGGGGAAGATTCTGCTCCAGAGGAGTCCTGGCAGCGAGTGAGGGCTTCAGGGAAAAGCAATGCTTAACAGGCTCTCAAGCGTCAATCATCCCCAATTAAAGATTTAAAGGAGCCATACCCAGTCCTGTAGGTTGAAAACAGTAGGAGGCTTCCTCCATTCATGCCGACATAGTACCCTGGTGGCGGGAAGGTGAACTACGGCCATCTTTAATCTTGATTGTGGAGCTGAAGATGAAGACCTCCGGTGGCAGGAAAAAGAACTGTGGCCATCTTGGATCCTGCTGGTGGAGCTGGTGATGATGACCCCTCCTGGCGGAAAAGAGAATTGCAGTCATCCATGTCCACAGTGACAGAACGGGAGGTGAAGATGGCAGATCCGTGCGAGTAGACCAGGAGGACTCCATATGCATTGAAGACATCCCAACTGCACAGCAGATTCCCTATTCTAATAGTATTAAATAAATCAAAGGGGGGTGGGGGGGATTAAAAAAAGAGGGGAGGGAAAGGAAGAGTGCGGGGACTCAGGTCATAGTAAAGTTAAGGGGTTGAGGGGAGGGGGGGGCGAGGGGAAGAAGGGGGGGAGAAAAGGGGGCGGGGAAGAAAAGAGGTAGAGAAAGAGGGAAAAAAAGGGATCTTGCTGTAGATTATTGGGTGTTCAGACCCACTAGGGCCTGCCACGGAGGTACAAATACTGAAAACCAAACTATCAAGATACTTGGGGATGTTTGACTGGGTGTTATAATACTGTACTAGAGTAAATGCGCTGGGTTATGTAAATAGAGTTATAAGTCTTTGTACATATACCAAGCAATGTTAAAGTTATGGAGTTGCCGGTATAAGGACCACCTTGGCCGATCGCCTGCGACTCAGGATGTGTACTTTGGGGTTTCACCAAATACACACTCAAGTCCCTAGGGAGCCTGACCACCGATCTGTCACGGGGGCAAAGGGTTTTAGTCACTTTTTTTACCCACCATAACCTTAATAGTCGTGGTGATTACCTACTCTTATCTCATTTGAGCAAATGTCAGCAAGCCAACCTCACACTGATGATACCCATTAAGGTTGAAACATGTCTGTGAGTGGGTTAACTGACTTTGCATCTCCCAAGTCCTTGCTTAAAAGCTGTGTTTAAAGCAGCATGCATTGACTAAGGGTTGCTCATGTAATGTGAGCATGAGATAAAAAGTGGCACTGTGTGCTCATTTGCATGTCATTTCCCAGAATCCCTTGCTGCAGTGGAAGTGCTGTTTGCTGGGTGATAATGGTGAAAGACAGGGTTGCAGACCTGTCTAAGACATGCAAATGAATATACAGGAATATTTACAGTTGCTATATATATATTGTGACAGAAACCAGGGGATGGTAATAAATTCCGTATATAGGGCTCCCAGGATACTAGACAGTTTCTATCCTGTTTGGCCTGGGAGTGCAGCCTTATAATACATACACTCCATCCCACAGTTTGGCAAGCGCTGGAACTGAGGGATGAGAGATCCAGACCAGAGTTTGTCTGCTGCCTGATTTCTGTCACCTGTCATGCTAATTAGGAATCAGGTATGAAAGACTGATTTCCTGTTTGCTCTGGTCTCCCCACAAGAGCCAGGAGGCTGGAAGGCTGCTGAACTACAGAGGGGAGAAGCCTCTTCCCCAAACAGGTTCAATCTTTCTGTTCATTTGTGTAAGACTGCAAAAGTACCGTGTTTTGATGTTGGAAGTGGAAAAGCCACTTCCAACCCTGAGTCAGGGATATCTAAGTTAAGTTATCGCTCAGGTGAGCAGCTTTTGTTTTGATCTGTTTTCTGTTGTATGCACTGTGGCAGTCTCAGTGCCTGGGACTGAATAAACCAGGCATAGCCTGTTTAAAGGAACAGTACGTGACGCCTCATCATTTAACCTACCCTAAAAGACCGTGTTCTAAACAGTCCCGGACAAACGACGGAGCCCCGGAGTAAGCCGTTTGTCACATATGGTGGAGAATGCGGGCAGAGCACTAGGGGGTCTGCGAGTTGAAGAACTTTGAAAAAAAAAAAAAAAAAAAAGTTTTTTTCATCCTCTGCAAACAAGATGGAAGACGTGGTGGGTGCGCTGGTACGCAATGTCGCTGCCAACCAGCAAGAGGCGAATGCAAACCAGCAACAGACGAATGAAGCCCTGCAAAACGCGAATGCAAACCAGCAAGAGACAAACCGCTTGCTGAGAGAGGAGCAACAGCGGTTCGCTCAGGGCTTACAGCAGGAACTCGAGATCCTGAGGGGGACTATCAGTAACCTTCCACTGGCAGCGGCAGCCCCAGTACCGAAAATGACCAGGGCAAGCCACTACCTTCAGAAGATGGGACCCTCGGATGATGTGGAAGCCTATCTTCTCACGTTTGAACGCACGGCACAGAGAGAGGGATGGCCAGAAGCTGAGTGGGCTGGTCTAATCGCACCCTTCCTAAGCGGCGAACCCCAGAAGGCTTACTTTGATCTAGAGCCAGCCGAAGCTAACGTCTATGCAAAATTGAAGTTCGAGATCCTCGCCCGCCTCGGCGTAACCACGGCTGTTCGCGCCCAAAGGTTTCACGCATGGTCCTTCACGATGGATAAAGCCACCCGAAGCCAGATGTATGACCTCATCCACCTCGCCCGGAAGTGGCTACAACCCGAGATCAACTCAGCCAGCCACATCGTGGAACGGTTGGTCATGGACCAGTTCTTGAGGAAACTTCCCTCTGCCTTACGCCGTTGGGTCAGTCGGAGTGACCCCCACAATGCGGATGAGCTTGTGGCCCTCGTAGAAAGGTACAATGCAGCAGAAGAGCACCCGCAACCCACAGTCGTGGAGCAACCCCACTACCCGAGGTTCCAGGACTCTTCCAGAGACGGTAAAAGGGTACCGGGGTTAAGGGGCGCTGAAGAGCGGCGACCACCTTCACGCAGCACCAGCAACAGTGGTTCGCACACTAAGGGCAATAGCCAACATGGGGAGCCGGGAAAAGCTCTAAGTGGGACACAGACTATGTACCTAAATGTGTAAATTGTCATGAGAGGGGCCACACAGCAAAAATCTGCCCACTAAATGATGAGCCCATGCAATGCAACAGCGTGGAACCTTATTCGCTGTTGTCCCAATGTATGGGCCCTAGCCCAGAGGACCCCTTGAATAACCATCTGTGGGCATTTGTAAAGGTTAATGGTAAGAGGGTTCGGGCACTTCTTGACTCTGGGAGCATGGTCACACTAGTGTCCGAATACCTCTTGCCCATTAAGAAGAAACAGGGAAACAGTTCACAAAGAGTGGCAATTTGTTGTATACATGGGGATAATCATGAATATTCCACTGTTGATGTTTTTTTTGAAACAGAGTTTGGTTCTTTAGATTTCAAGGTGGGTATTGTACCCAAACTGGCACATGATGTGTTAATAGGGACCGACTTTCCCCATTTTCTAAAAATGTGGTCCCCCGCTCAGAATAGCGCCCAGAGTTCAATAGCGGACCATAATGAAGTATTAGAAGAAACAAATCCTTTCCCTTTTTCAGAAATGGAGGTTGACGAGGGCCCAAATAAGAAGGGGGAAAAGGAGGAGTGCTGTAAAATTCCCTTCCCCATCACTACTTTGGTAGGGAATACCCCAAATCAAGATGTTGAGCAGACACTTACCACCCCAGAACCGGATAAGACCCTCGCTGACATAGAGGTCAGTCCTGGGAGTTTTAAGAAGGCCCAGTGGGAGGACCCCACATTAGCGGTAGCAAGGGGAAATATACGGGACCAGAATAGTACTCCTGGCCAACCAGATAGGTCACTTGCTTACCCCTACTTCGAGGTAGAGAACGACCTAGTATATCGGGTTGATAAAAGGAAATCAGTTACAACTAAACAATTGTTGGTACCACGGACATTCCGTAACGTAGTATTACACCTCGCACATAGTCATCCATTGGGGGGACACCTAGGGGTGGAAAAGACAAAAGAAAAGGTTCTTCGAAGCTTCTATTGGCCTGGGGTTCTGGCAGAAATTACGAATTATTGTTCCTCATGCCCAGAATGTCAGATCACCGCCCCGTTCAAGGCGTACCGCAGCCCATTGGTACCCCTTCCCATAATAGAGGTACCATTTGACCGGATTGCTCTGGATCTAGTAGGACCCCTAATAAAGTCTGCTAGGGGACATCAGCATATATTGGTAATATTAGATTATGCCACCCGATATCCGGAGGCAGTTCCCCTACGTAGCACCTCAGCTAAAAACATAGCAAAAGAGTTAGTAGTTCTGTTTTCCCGGGTCGGGATTCCTAAAGAGATTCTATCTGACCAGGGAACACCATTTATGTCCCAAGTAACGAAAGAGCTATGTAAACTCCTAAAAATCAAGCATCTCAGAACCTCAGTCTATCATCCACAAACAGATGGTTTAGTGGAAAGGTTCAATAAAACCTTAAAGAGCATGTTACGGCGGGCGGTTGATAAAGATGGGAAAAACTGGGATTGTTTGTTACCGTACCTGTTATTTGCCATTAGGGAAGTTCCCCAATCATCCACTGGCTTCTCCCCGTTTGAACTATTGTATGGCCGACACCCAAGGGGCTTACTGGATATAGCCAAAGAGACTTGGGAACACGAGGTTACCCCTTACAGAAGTGTAATAGAGCATGTTGCCCAGATGCAGGACCGCATTGCTGCAGTCCTACCCATAGTGAGGGAACACATGGAGAAAGCTCAAGAAGCACAGAGGAATACATATAATAAGGGTGCTAGGGTCAGAATTTTTTCTCCAGGTGATAGGGTACTAGTTCTGGTTCCCACCGTGGAGAGTAAATTCCTTGCTAAATGGCATGGGCCATATGAGGTCTTGGAAAGAGTGGGAGAAGTAAATTATAAGGTAAGACAGCCAGGTAGGAGGAAACCTGAGCAAATTTATCATATAAACCTACTCAAGCCCTGGAAAGATAGAGAAGTCTTGTTAACCCTAGTACCCCCAGGTCCGTCAGAGAATCAAGAAACTGACCCAGAGGTTAGCATAGCTGAAACCCTGTCTGTTCATCAGAAACGAGAGGTTCAGAATTTAGTGAAAAGAAACAAAGAAATCTTCTCTATACGGCCAGGTAGAACTAGCGTAATTGAACATGACCTAGTCTCTGAACCGGGGGTCCGAGTTAACCTTAAACCGTACCGAATCCCAGAGGCCAAAAGAAAGGCTATAAGTTTAGAGGTTAAAAAAATGCTAAAACTAGGTGTAATTGAGGAATCCCAAAGTGGGTGGAACAGCCCTATAGTCTTAGTCCCAAAGCCAGATGGTACAACAAGGTTTTGTAATGACTACCGGAAACTAAACGCTGTGTCAAAATTTGATACTTATCCTATGCCCAGGGTAGATGAACTTGTAGAGAGACTGGGCAAAGCCCGATATCTCACAACCCTAGACCTAACAAAAGGGTACTGGCAGGTTCCCCTCACAGAAAGGGCAAAAGAAAAGACAGCCTTCTCAACCCCAGACGGCCTCTTTCAGTATAAGGTGTTGCCTTTTGGCTTACATGGAGCTCCCGCCACATTCCAAAGAATGATGGATAAAATTTTAAAACCACATGCTCGGTATGCTGCCGCCTACCTGGATGATGTGGTAATCCATAGTGAAGATTGGCAATCCCACCTTCCAAAGGTCCAAGCTGTGCTTGACGCAGTCCGGTCTGCTGGACTAACTGCTAACCCCGCTAAATGCACTATTGGTCTGGAGGAGGCCAAGTATCTGGGATATTCTATTGGCAGAGGTTTACTCAAACCCCAAACACTCAAAGTGGAGGCGATACAAAATTGGCCAAGGCCAGTTACAAAAAAACAAGTAAGGACCTTTTTGGGGTTAATTGGGTACTATAGAAGGTTTATTCCCAATTTTGCAACTAAGGCAACCCCACTAACTGACCTCACAAAAGCAAGAGGACCGCTAATGGTAAAGTGGTCCCCCGAAACCGAACAGGCCTTTAGAAGCCTGAAAGAAGCTCTCTGTGCCCAACCAGTGTTGGTCACACCTGACTTCTCCAAAGAGTTAGTAGTCCAAACCGACGCATCTGAGGTAGGGCTGGGGGCGGTACTCTCCCAGGAGTCTCAAGGTGAGGAGCACCCCATCCTTTATTTAAGTAGGAAACTAAATCCCCAGGAGAAAAATTACTCCATAGTAGAGAAAGAGTGTCTCGCAATAAAGTGGGCTGTAGAGACGCTCAAATACTACCTGTTGGGGAGAAAATTCCGGTTGGTCACAGATCATGCACCCCTTACCTGGATGTGTCAAAACAGGGAAAAGAATGCTAGAGTGACCAGGTGGTTCCTAAGCCTACAACCCTTTAAATTTTCTGTGGAACACAGGTCAGGGCACAAACATGGCAATGCTGACGGGTTGTCAAGGATGCACTCCCTAATATCCATGGTCGCTCATCCCTCGAGGTCTGAGCTGGGGGGGAGGATATGTGACAGAAACCAGGGGATGGTAATAAATTCCGTATATAGGGCTCCCAGGATACTAGACAGTTTCTATCCTGTTTGGCCTGGGAGTGCAGCCTTATAATACATACACTCCATCCCACAGTTTGGCAAGCGCTGGAACTGAGGGATGAGAGATCCAGACCAGAGTTTGTCTGCTGCCTGATTTCTGTCACCTGTCATGCTAATTAGGAATCAGGTATGAAAGACTGATTTCCTGTTTGCTCTGGTCTCCCCACAAGAGCCAGGAGGCTGGAAGGCTGCTGAACTACAGAGGGGAGAAGCCTCTTCCCCAAACAGGTTCAATCTTTCTGTTCATTTGTGTAAGACTGCAAAAGTACCGTGTTTTGATGTTGGAAGTGGAAAAGCCACTTCCAACCCTGAGTCAGGGATATCTAAGTTAAGTTATCGCTCAGGTGAGCAGCTTTTGTTTTGATCTGTTTTCTGTTGTATGCACTGTGGCAGTCTCAGTGCCTGGGACTGAATAAACCAGGCATAGCCTGTTTAAAGGAACAGTACGTGACGCCTCATCATTTAACCTACCCTAAAAGACCGTGTTCTAAACAGTCCCGGACAAACGACGGAGCCCCGGAGTAAGCCGTTTGTCACAATATATATATATATATATATATATATATATATATATATATATGTTTGTGTGCGTGTGTGTGTGTGTGTGTGTGTGAATATACACTGGCGACACACTTTATTCGAGCTCGGCTAGTCCCACGAATTCGGGTATACCCGGGTGTATTGAGGTTTGTGACTTTTTTCTGCCCGAGTGCATTGAGGTATTTTCCAAGCAGGGATTGAAGCATTTTATTCCCGCTGGCTGCAATACTGCACAGTATATATATATATACTGCATTACAATTCATGAATTTATGCCATCTGGTAGACACGCGAAGCATTGCAGCCTATTAAATCCTAATCATTATCATTTAACAGATCAGCCGCCCGTCAGCCAGGCATGAACCCAGGCTGGGAAGGCAAACGCAACGGGGCTTGTCAGAGGTGAGGAGCGGCGCATTCCAGGTATCTGCCAGGTACATACTGGGTATTTGCTCGAATAAAGTGTGTCGGTGCAGTAGTGGTGTGAAAAAGAAAGTACACTATCTTTGAATTCTATGGTTTTACATATCAGGACATAATAACAATCAACTGTTCCTTAGCAGGTCTTAAAATTAGGTAAATACAACCTCAGGTGAACAACAACACATGATATTACACCGTGTCATGATTTATTTAACACAAATAAAGCCAACATGGAGATGCTATGTGTGAAAAACTAAGTACAACTAAGACTCTTCTCTCTAAAAAGAACATGGCAGCATGGCTTAGGTTTGCAAAGTTGCATCTTAACTAACCACAAGACTTCTGGAACAATGTCCTTTGGACAGACGAGACCAAAGTGGAGATGTTTGGCCATAATGCACAGAGCCATGTTTCGTGAAAACCAAACACAGCATATCAGCACAAACACCTCATACCAACTGTCTAGCACGGTGGTGGAGGGATGATGATTTGTGCTTGTTTTGCAGCCACAGGACCTGGGAACCTTGCAGTCATTGAGTCGACCATGAACTCCTCTGTATACCAAAGTATTCTATAGTCAAATGTGATGCCATCTGTCTGACAGCTAAAGCTTGGCTGAAATTGGGTCATGCAACAGGACAATGATCCCAAGCACACCAGAAAATGTACAACAGAATGGCTGAAAAAGAAAAGAATCAAGGTTTTGCAATGGCCCAGTCAAAGTCCAGACCTCAACCCGATTGAAATGCTGTGGTGGGACCTTAAGAGAGCTGTGCTTAAAAAAATGCCCACAAACCTCAGTGAACTTAAGCAACGTTCCTCCACAACGATGTGAGAGACTAATAAAGTCATACAGAAAATGATTACTTCAAGTTACGTATTGCTGCTAAAGGTGGTTCTACAAGCTATTGAATCATAAGGTATACTTATTTTTCACACATGGCTTCTCCATTATGGCTTTATTTTTGTACATAAATAATGACTGTGCAATATGTCATGTGTTGTTGTTCATATGAGGTTGTATTTACCTAATTTTAAGATCTGCTAAGGAACAGATGATTGTTATTATGTTCTGATATGTAAAACCATAGAATTCAAAGAGGGTACTTTCTTTTTCACACAGAAAAAAGGTAGGTATGGCAGTTCACAGCAGTCCGTGTGGATAAATCAAAGTGAAATCAAAAAGTAAAAATTAACTTTATTGTGCACTAGACATAAACAAAATGCCACAAGAAAACTCTGATGCGTTTCGTCCTGTAACTAGGACTTTGTCAAAGAGTAACTGGTATGAGGACAGGGTGATTGTTATATGGTGGCGCCTAAAATGTGATTGGTTGCACACAATTGGTGCATCACTGCAAACCCGTCTGCTATATAATCAGGCTTGAAATAAAGAAAGAAAAGCACTTCTTATTTCTCATATAAATAGCCAAGGCACCACCCAATAGAAACCACCAATTGCCCCACAAAAAATACAAAACAATACTGTGAACAGATCATAAATAAAATGAAAAAGAATATCATGTTAAAAAACGGGAGATGGTATATTAAATTAAAGCCAAAACCTGCAATTAAAAAACAGTAGTTCTGTGGCAACTCAAAAAAACACACATATGTTGCAAAATATACAAAACAATATAAGTCTATCAAATATTAGTCATCGCATAATAATAAAATATATAAACACCAATAGATAGATGAATAAAAAACAAAATAACCCAGTGATGTTAGAGGTATATAAATAAACCTCAATGATATAGGCAAGAGAGAGATGTAGAGGATATATATACCATGAACAATTCTATTGGTCAAAAAATGTTTAAGCTCCCATTCGATGTTTATACCTGTGGGCTGTAAAGTATTCATGGTATAAATCCAATACACCTCTCTCATATTTAATTTATTCTGTCTATCACCCACTCAGGGATGAACCAGTACATGTTCTATTCCATGGAATGTAAAGTTAGCAATGCCTCCTAAAGGACATTGGGAGAAATGACGTGACACTGGATGTGTTAAATCTTTCTTTTTGATTAGTCTAACGTGTTCCTGTATTCTTAGTCGAAGTGATCTAATAGTACGGCCAACATAAGACATTTTACAACCACATTGCAAGTGGTAAATAACATAGCTAGTATAGCAATTAATAAAGGTAGTAATGCAAACCTTTTTACTGTTAACAAAAATGGTTTTAGTAGTGTTAGCGTATCTGCATATAGAGCACCTTCCACAAGGAAAGAAACCTTTTGGAATACCTCTGATTTGAGAGTCTCGAGGAATTGAATTAAATAAACTGGTTGAAAGATAAGATGCCAACGTATTGGCTTTTTTGTACACAAACCTAGGGCCTCCCTGTATAATAGGGGCAATATCCTTGTCCAGTGTACAGTAAGTATCTTCCAATGTTTAAGGAAGATTTCACAAATAGATTGAGATTGTTTATTAAATGTAGATATAAATAAGGGACAAGAAAAATCGTTATTAGAATAGATTTGTGATCTTTTTTTGTTATTATGTTGTTTCTTTGTAATAATGTCTTTTGTATTTAAGGAATCCGCATGATCAAAGGCTGCCTGGATATCCCTTTCATTGTAACCCCTAGCCAAAAATCTGTCCGCCATATTACGCGATTTTGCAAGGAATGCATCCTTGTCAGAACATAGGGCCTCATGCAGAGAGCAGCGAATTTTAAAAATGGCGAATTTCATAAAAAGGAGCTTTTTTGGAGAGTTTTAATCTCCATATGCAGAAAAGTGCGAATTCTGCTATGTTTAACATGGATGCGTCTGGCGAGTTTAAATTGGCGAGATGCGCGCTTCGGAAACATGTAAAAACAAATTCGCGCCTTTTTTTTCCCTTTGCAATGGCCGCGAGCGCCAGTTTTTTTTGGCGAGGCAAAACGGAGACAATCGCGCCATTTTATTGGCGCGAACAGCCGCTAGATGCCGTTCGCGCCTCTCTGCATACGGATATATTTTAAACTGGCGAGATTGCGGTTCTCGCCAGCCGCGAGGCGAGTTTTACAAATAGAAATGTAAAATTGGCGCGATTTTCGGAAATCTCCATTTTCTGCTGTTTTCTGCGCGATTATCTCCAAAAAATGGCGAATTTCGAAAATTCGCTGCTCTCTGCATAGGCCCCAATGTCTCTTTAAACGAATAAACTGTGCCCTAGGTATACTTTTTTAATTAAAAACCTAGGATGGCAGCTTTGTGCATACAGAACTGAGTTCCTGGAATGATCTTTTCTGAAGATATCTGTTTGAATATGTTTCTCACTGTCAATTAACAAGGTTATATCTAAATAATCAATATGGTGCATATGGTGTTTATAAGTGAAATGTAAGTTTAAATTGTTAATATTTAAAGTGTTAATAAAAGTGGTAAGTCAACATCCCCATCCCACACCAAAATAAGATCGTCAATAAATCTTCTGTAAAAAATAATGTGATTACGATATATATATTAGTCATGATAAATGTGCTGTGCCTCCCATAAACCCATAAACAATTTAGCATATAAAGGTGCAAACGATGTGCCCATGGCTGTGCCTAATTTTTGTAAATAAAATTGTGATTCAAAAAGAAAATAATTGTGTGTTAATAAAAATTGATCGATTCAAGCAAAAAAGCACATAAAGTGATTGGTAAGTGAGAAAGATCCAAAAAGTGACGAACCGCTGTAACACCGTGCTCATGTGAATATGTATGTCAATTGGAGTGCTACTGGGTGTGGCTGAATGTATACAACAAAAAATAAAGAAGCCCAAAGCTACATCCAATATGCAAAAATATACAGCGAAAAACTGTATAAACACACAAATAAAAAAGAAACCCAATAAAAAGCACTCAGATATTTCAAAAAAAGATTAAACAGATATGTTACAAAGTTTACAAAATCATTTTAATTAAACACATCATCATAATAAACATACAATTAAAAAAACATGACACCAAACCCCGACAATTTCCCACACCTCCTGAAATAAAAAAGGAATATAAATACTAATACAAGAAAATGAAGAACAAATAGTGATCAGGCACAAAACTACATATAGTGCATTGGGGACAAAGTACCCAATTTTCTCACGACCGGCCGGTCATCGAAGTGAAGTACTAGTAGCAGATGCTCTGATAAACAGGTTGGTTCACAGTCATTATGTCCCGCATGTCAATCCCACTTTTCTGTCAACATTTAATAAAAAGGGATTCTATACATGTAATGCTTGCAGAGTTTGTCGCTTTATGCGACAGGCAGATTCCTTTTCAGACAGTGCAAGAATCAGAGAATGTAAGATATATTATTTTCTTAATTGCAAATCTATGAGAGTTATTTGTTATCTGACCTGTCCCTGAAATCTGATTTACGTGGATATGACAACAAGGGAGATCCGATTTAGGATATTAGAACATGTTCGCAATATTAAGAGCGCACAGAGGGATCTTGATTCTTTAAAAAATATATAATCTGGGGCACGACACTTTTTACAGGAACATGGGGCGGGCAGCGCCACTCTCTCTGCCTTTGCTATTGATAGAGTATCACGTGGCATTAGAGGGGGGCAATTTTGAGAAAGCATTCTTGCAGAGAAATTGTTGCTGGATCGTTCAACTTGGTTCCATGTTACCACATGGAATGAATGATTATTTAGGCTACGCCATGTTCCTGTAGTTATTAATATGGGTGCTTCAAGTATAGCTTTCCAAATCACCAGTTATATCATTATTAATATGTACAGTTATGTCCGGAAATAATTGGACACTGATACAAGTTTTGTTATTTCGGCTGTGTACCAAAATAAATTCAAGTTACAGTTTAATAATGAATATGGGCCTAAAGTGCAGTCTATCAGCTTTAATTTGAGGGCATTCACATCCAAATTGGAGGAAGGGTTTAGGAATTACATCTCTTTAATATGTAGACCCCTCTTTTTCAAGGGACTAAAAGTAATTGGACAATTGACTCAAAAGCTGTTTCATGGAAAGGTGTGGGCTATTTCTTCGTTATTTCATCATCAATTAAGCAGGTAAAAGATCTGGGGTTGATTCCAGATGTGGAATTCACATTTGGAAGCTGTTGCTGTGAACCCACAACATGCGGTCAAAGGAGCTCTCAATGCAAGTGAAACAGGGCATCCTTAGGCTGCACAAAAACAAGAAAATCCATCAGAGAGATAGCAGGAACATTAGGAGTGACCAAATCAACAGTTTGGTACATTCTGAGAAAAAAGAACGCACTGGTGAGCTCTGCAACACAAAAAGGCCTTGACGTCTACGGAAGATAACAGTGGTGGATGATCGTACGATCCTTTCCATGGTAAAGAAAAACCCCTTCACAACATCGAGCAAGGTGAAGAACACTCTCCAGGTGGTAGGCATATCATTATCCAAGTCTACCATAAAGAGAAGACTTCACGAGAGCAAATGCAGATGGTTCATCACAAGGTGCAAACCATTCATTAGCCTCAAGAATAGAAAGGCCAGATTAGACTTTGCCAAACAATATCTAAAAAGCCAGCCCAGTTCTGGAACAGCATTCTTTGGACAGATGAAACTAAGATCAACCTGTACCAGAATGATGGGAAGAAAAAAGTATGGAGAAGGCTTGGAATGGCTCATGATCCGAAGCATACCACATCATCTGTAAAACACGGTGGAGGCAGTGTGATGGCATGGGCATGAATGGCTTACAATGGCACTGGGTCACTAGTGTTTATTGATGATGTGACAGAAGACAGAAGCAGCTGGATGAATTCTGAAGTGTATGGGGATATATTGTCTGCTCAGATTCAGCCAAATTCAGTAAAGTTGATTGGACGGCGCTTCACTTTACAGATGGACAATGACCCAAAACATACTGCGAAAGCAACCCAGAAGTTTTTTAAGGCAAAGAAGTGGAATATTCTGCAATGGCCGAGTCAATCACCTGATCTCAATTTGATTGAGCATGCAATTCACTTGCTGAAGACAAAACTTAAGGCAGAAAGACCCACGAACAGACAACAACTGAAGACAGCTGCAGTAAAGGCCTGGCAATGCATCACAAAGGAGGAAACCCAGCGTTTGGTGATGTCCATGCATTCCAGACTTCAAGCAGTCATTGCCTGCAAAGGATTCTCGACAAAGTATTAAAAAGGAAAATTTTATTTATGATTGTGTTAATTTGTCCAATTACATTTGAGCCCCTGAAATAAGGGGACTGTGTATGAAAATGGTTGCAATTCCTAAACGTTTCATACAATATTTTTGTGCAACTCCTTGAATTAAAGCTGAAAGTCTGCACTTCTATTGCATCTCGGTTGTTTCATTTCAAATCTATTGTGGTGGCGTACAGAGCCAAAATTATGAAAATTGTGTCACTGTCCAATTATTTCCGGACCTAACTGTATATAATGTATGAGTTTCTGGTGCTTTAATATTCTGGATAAGCTGTTTTCTCTTTTGATTTAAAATGTTTAACTTTGTCTTTATTTTGTGTTTTTGATGGCTATTAATCTAGATGCCTATACACTCCACCATTCACATTGTCATCCTTGTTTTTCTGACCATAGACGAAGAAAAAAGTTTCTGCCGCGATGTTGATACGCTTGATGACGTCTGTCTCTTTGATTTTCAACGCTGAGCAGAATGAGGATCTTTGACAACATCGACACTGCTGCCCTGCACATCAGTGATCTGTGTCCACCACTGGCTTGTGATGTCTATATACCCCACCATGCACATTGTCATCTATGTCGTGCTGACAAAAGAGGGAGAAAACAGTCTCTGCAGTGATGCTGACACGCCTGATGACATCTGTCTTTATGATGATTCTCAATGCAGAGCAGAATGACGATCTCTGTGACATTGACATTGCTGCCCTGCATATCAGCGATCTGTATCCACCATTGGTTTGTGGTATTTGGATGAATACCTTTATCCCTATTGCTTTCATTTTGCCACTCAAGAGAACTATAATATGGACATTTATGTCAAGCTTCTCAATTGGGATGCCTGTATTATCATATACTGTACATTTTTGTCAAGGAATGGCAACTAATATGCTGTCACTTTGAATCTACATTGTTGCTCTCTATGGTTACATTTTTCTATTGGAAATCACCATCTATCTACTGTATGAGCAATCTGTTTGTTTTCTAATTCTAAGGGCAGTTGAAAACCTATAAATGTCTGTTTATCAAATCTGCTGAATCTGCACTGTGGTTGATAATATTTAATAGTGGAACATGGAAAGGAACATTTACACTTATAATTCACCCATCTGTGCATTTTGATGAATAATAGAGCTGCATATATTTGGGTCTAATATGATGTTTCTCCTATTTTACCTATATGGTAGAAAGACATTGTGAATATAAGACTCGGAAATACATCAGTGTTTTACATTGTTTATTTTTTACATCTCAGAGTTCCGTGCTGTGCTAGCGCGTTGTCAGTGCTGATTGGCTGAGTTCTAACGCATGCGCAATTCAGTCGCAATAGCCGAGAACACGGAAACGCGGACATTTAAATGCATAGGTTTAACGGCACCCCATAACAGGGCCTGTACCTCGGGAAGCAGGGTGTCCCCGGATCTGAAATCAATGCAGTTCTGCTCCGGAGACCCCCTGCTCATGTACACTCGTATTAAAAGTTTTATTAAGGAGGCGCATACGCGACAGCAGGGTTCATGGAAGCTTGAGTTAAAAGCTCCGTCCCTACCGGCATTTAAAACTCATGTTTTCGGCATATTAAATAAATAAAGATCAAAGACAAGCGGAGATCTATCTGCAGGAACACCACAGAATGCCAATGAGATCGCAATCTCGTAGAAAAGCTCCCGTCTTAACAGACTATTTTCAGAGAGGAGTGTTGGCGCGCGCGAGTGGAGTGGAAGAGGCGAAGCAAATGGAAGGCTCCGACTCAAACAGCGAGAAATCTGCGAGTAGATCCACGAGCGGAGCGATAGGGAATGGGTCACAAGAAGTAACATGAAGCAGTCCTGTTCTGAAATTAAGACATTCTTCCAGAAAGAGCTATGGGACCTAAGGAAGGGCATTGACAGTCTGGGAGACAGAACAAACACACTACAAACAAAAATGGATACCACCATTAAAGCCCTCAAAAAAAAATGAAAAAACCACAGCCCATTTGCACACTATGATCACTGAAGCCATAACGGATCCAGAGGAGTTCGCCTCAAAATGGATGGCACATATATTGCCTGATAAATCAGAAGCAGAGTTCCTCTATAACAGATGTCACAGGGCACTCCGTTCAAAGCCTCAACCTGTGGACCCCCCAAGGGCCATAATTATCAGATTGCATTATTTTAAAATAAAAGAAAACATCTGCCAAATCGCAAGAGCCTCAAGGAACATGGAGTTTGAGGGAATAAAATGACAAGTTTTCCAGGACCTTGCCCCTGCCACCCTGTCTAAGAGAAGAGCCCTGACATCAGTGACCAAAATCTTAAGAGATAATGGGGTCCGCTATAGGTGGCTGCTCCCCTTCGGGCTGATGATGCTAAAAAATGGGGCTGCATTCACTTTGAGGCCCGCTTTCCTGAACAAAATTGGCTTATCTGTCGTCCCCTCCAGTCCTGCTCGTTAGTAGTCGGGGGAAGATTCTGCTCCGGAGGAGTCCTGGCAGCGAATGAGGGCTTCAGGGAAAAGCAATGCTTAACAGGCTCTCAAGCGTCAATCATCCCCAATTAAAGATTTAAAGGAGCCCTACCGAGTCCTGTAGGTTGAAAACAGTAGGAGGCTTCCTCCATTCATGCCGACATAGTACCCTGGTGGCGGGAAGGTGAACTACGGCCATCTTTATTCTTGATTGTGGAGCTGAAGATGAAGACCTCCGGTGGCAGGAAAAAGAACTGTGGCCATCTTGAATCCTGCTGGTGGAGCTGGTGTTGATGACCCTTCCTGGCGGAAAAGAGAATTGCAGTCATCCGTGTCCACAGTGACAGAACGGGAGGCGAAGATGGCAGATCCGTCCGAGATGACCAGGAGCACTCCATATGCATTGAAGACATCCCAAATGCACAGCAGATTCCCTATTCTAATAGTATTAAATAAATAAAAGGGGTGGAATTAAAAAAAGAGGGGAGGGAAAGGAAGAGTGCGGGGACTCAGGTCATAGTAAAGGTAAATGGTTGAGGGGAGGGGGGGCGAGGGGAAGAAGGGGGGGATGAAAAGGGGGGGGTAGAAAAGAGGTGGAGAAAGAGGGAAAAAATGGATCTTGCCATAGATTATTGGGATGTTCAGACCCACTAGGGCCTGCCACAGAGGTACAAATACTGAAAACCAAACTATCAAGGACTGGGAAGATACTTGGGGATGTTTGCCTGGGTGTTATAATACTGTACAAGAGTTAATGCGCTGGGTTATGTAAATAGAGTTATAAGTCTTTGTACATATACCAAGCAATGTTAAAGTTATGGAGGTGCTGGTATAAGGACCACCTTGGCCGATCGCCTGCGACTCAGGATGTGTACTTTGGGGTTTCACAAATACACACTCAAGTCCCTAGGGAGCCTGACCACCGATCTGTCACGGTGCCTGGGGGGTCCTTCCCTGACACCCCGAGTTCAGGGCTCATATTATAATTAATAATGCTCATATTATGCTATAAATTATTCACATCAGTGACTAGCAAAGAAACACACCAACAATCCCATTATTTTATTGGAGTAAAAGAAAAAATACAAAATTGAGAAACACCCTGCCTTTGATTAAAGCAAACAATTTAACAAAAATGCATTGAATCCGAAATACTTACAGTAATTACAGATGTTTAGAAAGGGATCCCATTGGTTCCTGAAATGACTTGTCAATAATTGAATGGCTTCACTTTGTGTATAAAAGCAGCACCATCAGGCATAGCTGGTAGACGTGTTCCAGCCTAGATCTCCATCCCTACAGCAGAATATAACTAGAAGAGCAATCATGCCTGGCTCAAAGGGTGGTGGATGTAAAGATTCTGACCGTAAGTAATTCTTTATGATAGTGAATAGGGTTACATGGAATTTATTAGTTGGTGCATCTGGTATACATGCAAAAGGCTGGACTGACTTGCAAAGAGATGTTCTTAGCTGTACTGTACATAGTTATTGCAAAGATATATATTTTATTGGAACTTAAACAACTGTGGAAAGAAGAAAGTTGTAATCTGTGCAAAGTTCTTTATGGTGTTGCTGTTCTATTTAGCAGGGAGATGCTTAAAGATCATTTGAAAGTCAAGTAAACTGTTCTCAATGTTTCATCATAAAGAGATTTTTTTTACTGAAATGGAAACTGTAAGTACAAGATTTTTTTGCAGAAAATCATAGCAGCCAAGATTATTGTGAATAAATGAAAAATGGTTATTTAAAGAGAACCCAAGGGAAATGTTGAGATGTTAATGCAACTCAGAACTGCAGGGTGTTTGGAAGTAAGGAAAAGGAAACATGAGGGGTTGAAACACTGAATTGTGAAATGTAGCTTCTTCTTTTACTCTCCTCAAATCCCTCACTGATACGCACTCACCCTGACACATGGATGCATGACCTTTTCTATTGTTAACTTAACAAAAATGTACCCCATTCATCTACAGTAGGTTTTCAAAGCTTTTGTATGATTGGCCATTAGCTATTAGCAATTCAAATTGTAATTATGAGGTCTATAAAAAACATACAGGATTTGAACTTATCTGTTTCAGTGATATTCCTTCTCTCTCATTTCAGCCTGTGCACCAGCTAAATCATGCAAGGACGCAAGCCCTGCTCCAAAATGCACCGGTAGGAAAATCTGCATGGTCAATCACATCTTAATCCGGTTGTTTACGGGAGGGTCTTTAACTCATTGTGCAGCAATAAAAAAAATTACGGGTATCAGTTATATTATTATAGTTATTATATTATAGTTATATTATAGTTCCGTAATCATTTTTATAATTGTATACTTATTTTAAGCATATTTTCATTTTGTTGTGCTATATATGTTCTTCCCTGCTTATTTTGAAATCTGTTCATAATTTGGTGAAAATATAAAACCAAAACAAAAAACAAATAGATTTTAGGCAAAACAATAAGCAAAACACAAAATGTGTTTAAACCAAAACCACATTCAAAACCAATTTTTTATTAAGTCTCTGTTAATGATTGCCATCATACCTTCTACTATCTTCACGTTAGTAGTATCATCATAATACAGTCCTGAATTTAATGTCACTTTGCTTGATCAGAGTATGATCTATAGAAAGATTGGCCTACATTATTATCATACTTTTAAGATGAAGACACAGTACATGGAAAATATGCCCAATTGATGTCAACTTCCATGGACTAAGTTGTTAAGATTTGGGGAGTTTTGAATCAGAAGGCAATTTTAAAGGAAAACTATGGATTTACATCGGTGAAACTCAATAGAAGTTTATGGGTCCCCTGATACTAGAAATCAGTGAGACCGACTTCAAATGATACTGACTATGAATAAATCAGACCTGACAGATCTGTGAAAATTTCCAGTACATCAGAGTTTAATATTTTCTGTGCGCTTCTGTGTCCCTCCTTTTAGTGTCAAATTAATAAAAGTCCCTCAATGTGGGGGATTTTTTGTTTTAAATAAACTGTCTGTATGATCTGATTTTTTTTTTACTGTCATTCCCTTCATTAAAAAGTAATCAATGTATCTCAGCCATTCCTTCAAATTATACCTCTATTTCTCATCAGAACCTTGCCATCAAGGTCATGGAGGTAGCAGCGGTGGAGGTGGTGGAGGTGGAGGTCACGGAGGTGGAGGTCACGGAGGTCAAAGCAGTGGAGGTGATGGAGGTCAAAGCAGTGGAGGTCACGGAGGAGGAGGTCACGGAGGAGGAGGCCACGAGTGTAAAAGCAGTGGAGGTCACGGAGGTCAAAGCAGTGGAGGTCAAAGCGGTGGAGGTGATGGAGGTCAAAGCAGTGGAGGTCACGGAGGTCATGGGTGTAAAAGCGGTGGAGGTGATGGAGGCGGAGGTGGAGGTCACGGAGGTCATGGATGTAAAAGCGGTGGAGGTGACGGAGGCGGAGGTGGAGGTCATGGAGGTCATGGGTGTAAAAGTGGTGGAGGTCATGGAGGTGGAGGTGGAGGTGACGGAGGCGGAGGTCACGGAGGTCATGGGTGTAAAAGCGGTGGAGGTGACGGAGGTGGAGGTCACGGAGGTCATGGGTGTAAAAGCGGTGGAGGTGACGGAGGCGGAGATGCAGGTCACGGAGGTCATGGGTGTAAAAGCGGTGGAGGTGACGGAGGTGGAAGTGGAGGTCACGGAGGTCATGGGTGTAAAAGCGGTGGAGGTGACGGAGGTGGAGGTCACGGAGGTCATGGGTGTAAAAGCAGTGGAGGTCATGGAGGTGGAGTTGGAGGTGACGGAGGTGGAGGTGGAGGTCACGGAGGTGGATGTGGAGTCAAGAAGTAATCCCTCTGAATCCATCTCAAGTGTGTTGACCGAAAAGATTTTCTCTATCATTCTGTTCACTCTCTTTACATTACTTCTTGAGAGATCAGCAATTACAAACCCCTTTAAAATGTCTGGTTACACATGTTAAAATAAACTTATGAAACCATTTGCTGTCTGATTTGTGCTGTAGATTTTTTTTAATGTATATTTTCACTTACAGTTTTTAAAAGAAAGTTATAGTAGAGCCAGTAGCACTGCAGAGAATGCGATATTACTACAAGATTACAACAGAGGGCTCCCTGTTATATACAGATCTTATGAACAGCTAAAGTTTTTCAGTCCAAGTCATTAAATGTTTTCATGTGAGTTGTAGGAATTTAAATGCATTAGCTAGAAATTAGACTTCTAAAAGAGGAGCCCAAATCATATCAAACTCTAGTAAAATACACACAGATACCCAGCAAGCTCTAGGAAGCCCCAAATATTTCCACATTATATATATATATGTATGTGTGTGTGTGTGTGTGTGTGTGTGTGTGTGTGTGTGTGTGTGTGTGTGTGCGTGTGTGTGTGTGTGTGTGCGTGTGTGTGTGTATATAGTGGTGTGAAAAAGAAAGTACACCATCTTTGAATTCTATGGTTTTACATATCAGGACATAATAACAATCATCTTTTCCTTAGCAGGTCTTAAAATTAGGTAAATACAACCTCAGATGAACAACAACACATGACATTACACCGTGTCATGATTTATTTAACACAAATAAAGCCAACATGGAGATGCTATGTGTGAAAAACTAAGTACAACTAAGACTCTTCTCTCTAAAAAGAACATGGCAGCATGGCTTAGGTTTGCAAAGTTGCATTTGAACTAACCACAAGACTTCTGGAACAATGTCCTTTGGACAGACGAGACCAAAGTGGAGATGTTTGGCCATAATGCACAGAGCAATGTTTGGTGAAAACCAAACACAGCATATCAGCACAAACACCTCATACCAACTGTCTAGCATGGTGATGGAGGGATGATGATTTGGGCTTGTTTTGCAACCACAGGACCTGGGAACCTTGCAGTCATTGAGTCGACCATGAACTCCTCTGTATATCAAAGTTTTCTATAGTCAAATGTGAGGCCATCTGTCCGACAGCTAAAGCTTGGCCGAAATTGGGTCATGCAACAGGACAATGATCCCAAGCACACCAGAAAATGTACAACAGAATGGCTGAAAAAGAAAAGAATCAAGGTGTTGCAATGGCCCAGTCAAAGTCCAGACCTCAACCCGATTGAAATGCTGTGGTGGGACCTTAAGAGAGCTGTGCTTAAACAAATGCCCACAAACCTCAATGAACTGAAGCAACGTTCCTCCACAACGATGTGAGAGACTAATAAAGTCATACAGAAAACGATTACTTCAAGTTACGTATTGCTGCTAAAGGTGGTTCTACAAGCTATTGAATCATAAGGTATACTTAGTTTTTCACACATGCTTCTCCATTAAAGAGGGGAAAAAAGGGATCTTGCTGTAGATTATTGGGTGTTCAGACCCACTAGGGCCTGCCACGGAGGTACAAATACTGAAAACCAAACTATCAAGATACTTGGGGATGTTTGACTGGGTGTTATAATACTGTAATATAATATAATGTCAGCAAGCCAACCTCACACTGATGATACCCATTAAGGTTGAAACATGCCTGTGAGTGGGTTAACTGACTTTGCATCTCCCAAGTCCGTGCTTAAAAGCTGTGTTTAAAGCAGCATGCATTGACTAAGGGTTGCTCATGTAATGTGAGCATGAGATAAAAAGTGGCACTGTGTGCTCATTTGCATGTCATTTCCCAGAATCCCTTGCTGCAGTGGAAGTGCTGTTTGCTGGGTGATAATGGTGAAAGACAGGGTTGCAGACCTGTCTAAGACATGCAAATGAATATACAGGAATATTTACAGTTGATTTATGCTTTACTGTGGAGGGTTTTAGTCACTTTTTTACCCACCATAACCTTAATAGTCGTGGTGATTACCTACTCTTATCTCATTTGAGCAAATGTCAGCAAGCCAACCTCACACTGATGATACCCATCAAGGTTGAAACATGTCTGAGAGTGGGTTAACTAACTTTGCATCTCCCAAGTCCTTGCTTAAAAGCTGTGTTTAAAGCAGCATGAATTGACTAAGGGTTGCTCATGTAATGTGAGCATGAGATAAAAAGTGGCACTGTGTGCTCATTTGCATGTCATTTCCCAGAATCCCTTGCTGCAGTGGAAGTGCTGTTTGCTGGGTGATAATGGTGAAAGACAGGGTTGCAGACCTGTCTAAGACATGCAAATGAATATACAGGAATATTTACAGTTGCTCTATATATATATATATATATATATATATATATATATATATATATATATATGTATGTGTGTATGCGTGTGTGTGTGCGTGTGTGTGTGTGTGTGTATATAGTGGTGTGAAAAAGAAAGTACACTATCTTTGAATTCTATGGTTTTACATATCAGGACATAATAACAATCAACTGTTCCTTAGCAGGTCTTAAAATTAGGTAAATACAACCTCAGGTGAACAACAACACATGATATTACACCGTGTCATGATTTATTTAACACAAATAAAGCCAACATGGAGATGCTATGTGTGAAAAACTAAGTACAACTAAGACTCTTCTCTCTAAAAAGAACATGGCAGCATGGCTTAGGTTTGGAAAGTTGCATCTTAACTAACCACAAGACTTCTGGAACAATGTCCTTTGGACAGACGAGACCAAAGTGGAGATGTTTGGCCATAATGCACAGAGCCATGTTTCGTGAAAACCAAACACAGCATATCAGCACAAACACCTCATACCAACTGTCTAGCACGGTGGTGGAGGGATGATGATTTGTGCTTGTTTTGCATCCACAGGACCTGGGAACCTTGCAGTCATTGAGTCGACCATGAACTCCTCTGTATACCAAAGTATTCTATAGTCAAATGTGATGCCATCTGTCTGACAGCTAAAGCTTGGCCGAAATTGGGTCATGCAACAGGACAATGATCCCAAGCACACCAGAAAATCTACAACAGAATGGCTGAAAAAGAAAAGAATCAAGGTGTTGCAATGGCCCAGTCAAAGTCCAGACCTCAACCCGATTGAAATGCTGTGGTGGGACCTTAAGAGAGCTGTGCTTAAAAAAATGCCCACAAACCTCAGTGAACTGAAGCAACGTTCCTCCACAACGATGTGAGAGACTAATAAAGTCATACAGAAAACGATTACTTCAAGTTACGTATTGCTGCTAAAGGTGGTTCTACAAGCTATTGAATCATAAGGTATACTTAGTTTTTCACACATGGCTTCTCCATTATGGCTTTATTTTTGTACATAAATAATGACTGTGCAATATGTCATGTGTTGTTGTTCATATGAGGTTGTATTTACCTAATTTTAAGATCTGCTAAGGAACAAATGATTGTTATTATGTTCTGATATGTAAAACCATAGAATTCAAAGAGGGTACTTTCTTTTTCACACAGAAAAAAGGTAGGTATGGCAGTTCACAGCCGTCCGTGTGGGTAAATCAAAGTGAAATCAAAAAGTAAAAATTAACTTTATTGTGCACTAGACATAAACAAAATGCCACAAGAAAACTCTGATGCGTTTCGTCCTGTAACTAGGACTTTGTCAAAGAGTAACTGTTATGAGGACAGGGTGATTGTTATATGGTGGCGCCTAAAATGTGATTGGTTGCACACAATTGGTGCATCACTGCAAACCCGTCTGCTATATAATCAGGCTTGAAATAAAGAAAGAAAAGCACTTCTTATTTCTCATATAAATAGCCAAGGCACCACCCAATAGAAACCACCAATAGCCCCACAAAAAATACAAAACAATACTGTGAACAGATCATAAATAAAATGAAAAAGAATATCATGTTAAAAAACGGGAGATGGTATATTAAATTAAAGCCAAAACCTGCAATTAAAAAACAGTAGTTCTGTGGCAACTCAAAAAAACACACATATGTTGCAAAATATACAAAACAATATAAGTCTATCAAATATTAGTCATCGCATAATTATAAAATATATAAACACCAATAGATAGATGAATAAAAAACAAAATAACCCAGTGATGTTAGAGGTATATAAATAAACCTCAATGATATAGGCAAGAGAGAGATGTAGAGGATATATATACCATGAACAATTCTATTGGTCAAAAAATGTTTAAGCTCCCATTCGATGTTTATACCTGTGGGCTGTAAAGTATTCATGGTATAAATCCAATACACCTCTCTCATATTTAATTTATTCTGTCTATCACCCACTCAGGGGTGAACCAGTACATGTTCTATTCCATGGAATGTAAAGTTAGCAATGCCTCCTAAAGGACATTGGGAGAAATGACGTGACACTGGATATGTTAAATATTTCTTTTTGATTAGTCTAACGTGTTCCTGTATTCTTAGTCGAAGTGATCTAATAGTACGGCCAACATAAGACATTTTACAACCACATTGCAAGTGGTAAATAACATAGCTAGTATAGCAATTAATAAAGGTAGTAATGCAAACCTTTTTACTGTTAACAAAAATGGTTTTAGTAGTGTTAGCGTATCTGCATATAGAGCACCTTCCACAAGGAAAGAAACCTTTTGGAATACCTCTGATTTGAGAGTCTCGAGGAATTGAATTAAATAAACTGGTTGAAAGATAAGATGCCAACGTATTGGCTTTTTTGTACACAAACCTAGGGCCTCCCTGTATAATAGGGGCAATATCCTTGTCCAGTGTACAGTAAGTATCTTCCAATGTTTAAGGAAGATTTCACAAATAGATTGAGATTGTTTATTAAATGTAGATATAAATAAGGGACAAGAAAAATCGTTAGTAGAATAGATTTGTGATCTTTTTTTGTTATTATGTTGTTTCTTTGTAATAATGTCTTTTGTATTTAAGGAATCCGCATGATCAAAGGCTGCCTGGATATCCCTTTCATTGTAACCCCTAGCCAAAAATCTGTCCGCCATATTACGCGATTTTGCAAGGAATGCATCCTTGTCAGAACATAGTCTCTTTAAAAGAATAAACTGTGCCCTAGGTATACTTTTAATTAAAAACCTAGGATGGCAGCTTTGTGCATACAGAAGTGAGTTCCTGGAATGATCTTTTCTGAAGATATCTGTTTGAATATGTTTCTCACTGTCAATTAACAAGGTTATATCTAAATAATCAATATGGTGCATATGGTGTTTATAAGTGAAATTTAAGTTTAAATTGTTAATATTTAAAGTGTTAATAAAAGTGGTAAGTCAACATCCCCATCCCACACCAAAATAAGATCGTCAATAAATGGTCTGTAAAAAATAATGTGATTACGATATATATATTAGTCATGATAAATGTGCTGTGCCTCCCATAAACCCATAAACAATTTAGCATATAAAGGTGCAAACGATGTGCCCATGGCTGTGCCTAATTTTTGTAAATAAAATTGTGATTCAAAAAGAAAATAATTGTGTGTTAATAAAAATTGATCGATTCAAGCAAAAAAGCACATAAAGTGATTGGTAAGTGAGAAAGATCCAAAAATTGACGAACCGCTGTAACACCGTGCTCATGTGAATATGTATGTCAATTGGAGTGCTACTGGGTGTGGCTGAATGTATACAACAAAAAATAAAGAAGCCCAAAGCTACATCCAATATGCAAAAATATACAGCGAAAAACTGTATAAACACACAAATAAAAAAGAAACCCAATAAAAAGCACTCAGATATTTCAAAAAAAGATTAAACAGATATGTTACAAAGTTTACAAAATCATTTTAATTAAACACATCATCATAATAAACATACAATTAAAAAAACATGACACCAAACCCCGACAATTTCCCACACCTCCTGAAATAAAAAAGGAATATAAATACTAATACAAGAAAATGAAGAACAAATAGTGATCAGGCACAAAACTACATATAGTGCATTGGGGACAAAGTACCCAATTTACTCACGACCGGCCGGTCATCGAAGTGAAGTACTAGTAGCAGATGCTCTGATAAACAGGTTGGTTCACAGTCATTATGTCCCGCATGTCAATCCCACTTTTCTGTCAACATTTAATAAAAAGGGATTCTATACATGTAATGCTTGCAGAGTTTGTCGCTTTATGCGACAGGCAGATTCCTTTTCAGACAGTGCAAGAATCAGAGAATGTAAGATATATTATTTTCTTAATTGCAAATCTATGAGAGTTATTTGTTATCTGACCTGTCCCTGAAATCTGATTTATGTGGGTATGACAACAAGGGAGATCCGATTTAGGATATTAGAACATGTTCGCAATATTAAGAGCGCACAGAGGGATCTTGATTCTTTAAAAAATATATAATCTGGGGCACGACACTTTTTACAGGAACATGGGGCGGGCAGCGCCACTCTCTCTGCCTTTGCTATTGATAGAGTATCACGTGGCATTAGAGGGGGGCAATTTTGAGAAAGCATTCTTGTAGAGAAATTGTTGCTGGATCGTTCAACTTGGTTCCATGTTACCACATGGAATGAATGATTATTTAGGCTACGCCATGTTCCTGTAGTTATTAATATGGGTGCTTCAAGTATAGCTTTCCAAATCACCAGTTATATCATTATTAATATGTACAGTTATGTCCGGAAATAATTGGACACTGATACAAGTTTTGTTATTTCGGCTGTGTACCAAAATAAATTCAAGTTACAGTTAAATAATGAATATGGGCCTAAAGTGCAGTCTATCAGCTTTAATTTGAGGGCATTCACATCCAAATTGGAGGAAGGGTTTAGGAATTACATCTCTTTAATATGTAGACCCCTCTTTTTCAAGGGACTAAAAGTAATTGGACAATTGACTCAAAAGCTGTTTCATGGAAAGGTGTGGGCTATTTCTTCGTTATTTCATCATCAATTAAGCAGGTAAAAGATCTGGGGTTGATTCCAGATGTGGAATTCACATTTGGAAGCTGTTGCTGTGAACCCACAACATGCGGTCAAAGGAGCTCTCAATGCAAGTGAAACAGGGCATCCTTAGGCTGCACAAAAACAAGAAAATCCATCAGAGAGATAGCAGGAACATTAGGAGTGACCAAATCAACAGTTTGGTACATTCTGAGAAAAAAGAACGCACTGGTGAGCTCTGCAACACAAAAAGGCCTTGACGTCTACGGAAGATAACAGTGGTGGATGATCGTACGATCCTTTCCATGGTAAAGAAAAACCCCTTCACAACATCGAGCAAGGTGAAGAACACTCTCCAGGTGGTAGGCATATCATTATCCAAGTCTACCATAAAGAGAAGACTTCACGAGAGCAAATGCAGATGGTTCATCACAAGGTGCAAACCATTCATTAGCCTCAAGAATAGAAAGGCCAGATTAGACTTTGCCAAACAATATCTAAAAAGCCAGCCCAGTTCTGGAACAGCATTCTTTGGACAGATGAAACTAAGATCAACCTGTACCAGAATGATGGGAAGAAAAAAGTATGGAGAAGGCTTGGAATGGCTCATGATCCGAAGCATACCACATCATCTGTAAAACACGGTGGAGGCAGTGTGATGGCATGGGCATGCATGGCTTACAATGGCACTGGGTCACTAGTGTTTATTGATGATGTGACAGAAGACAGAAGCAGCTGGATGAATTCTGAAGTGTATGGGGATATATTGTCTGCTCAGATTCAGCCAAATTCAGTAAAGTTGATTGGACGGCGCTTCACTTTACAGATGGACAATGACCCAAAACATACTGCGAAAGCAACCCAGAAGTTTTTTAAGGCAAAGAAGTGGAATATTCTGCAATGGCCGAGTCAATCACCTGATCTCAATTCGATTGAGCATGCAATTCACTTGCTGAAGACAAAACTTAAGGCAGAAAGACTCATGAACAGACAACAACTGAAGACAGCTGCAGTAAAGGCCTGGCAATGCATCACAAAGGAGGAAACCCAGCGTTTGGTGATGTCCATGCATTCCAGACTTCAAGCAGTCATTGCCTGCAAAGGATTCTCGACAAAGTATTAAAAAGGAAAATTTTATTTATGATTGTGTTAATTTGTCCAATTACATTTGAGCCCCTGAAATAAGGGGACTGTGTATGAAAATGGTTGCAATTCCTAAACGTTTCATACAATATTTTTGTGCAACTCCTTGAATTAAAGCTGAAAGTCTGCACTTCTATTGCATTTCGGTTGTTTCATTTCAAATCTATTGTGGTGGCGTACAGAGCCAAAATTATGAAAATTGTGTCACTGTCCAATTATTTCCGGACCTAACTGTATATAATGTATGAGTTTCTGGTGCTTTAATATTCTGGATAAGCTGTTTTCTCTTTTGATTTAAAATGTTTAACTTTGTCTTTATTTTGTGTTTTTGATGGCTATTAATCTAGATGCCTATACACTCCACCATTCACATTGTCATCCTTGTTTTTCTGACCATAGACGAAGAAAAAAGTTTCTGCCGCGATGTTGATACGCTTGATGACGTCTGTCTCTTTGATTTTCAACGCTGAGCAGAATGAGGATCTTTGACAACATCGACACTGCTGCCCTGCACATCAGTGATCTGTGTCCACCACTGGCTTGTGATGTCTATATACCCCACCATGCACATTGTCATCTATGTCGTGCTGACAAAAGAGGGAGAAAACAGTCTCTGCAGTGATGCTGACACGCCTGATGACATCTGTCTTTATGATGATTCTCAATGCAGAGCAGAATGACGATCTCTGTGACATTGACATTGCTGCCCTGCATATCAGCGATCTGTATCCACCATTGGTTTGTGTTATTTGGATGAATACCTTTATCCCTATTGCTTTCATTTTGCCACTCAAGAGAACTATAATATGGACATTTATGTCAAGCTTCTCAATTGGGATGCCTGTATTATCATATACTGTACATTTTTGTCAAGGAATGGCAACTAATATGCTGTCACTTTGAATCTACATTGTTGCTCTCTATGGTTACATTTTTCTATTGGAAATCACCATCTATCTACTGTATGAGCAATCTGTTTGTTTTCTAATTCTAAGGGCAGTTGAAAACCTATAAATGTCTGTTTATCAAATCTGCTGAATCTGCACTGTGGTTGATAATATTTAATAGTGGAACATGGAAAGGAACATTTACACTTATAATTCACCCATCTGTGCATTTTGATGAATAATAGAGCTGCATATATTTGGGTCTAATATGATGTTTCTCCTATTTTACCTATATGGTAGAAAGACATTGTGAATATAAGACTCGGAAATACATCAGTGTTTTACATTGTTTATTTTTTACATCTCAGAGTTCCGTGCTGTGCTAGCGCGTTGTCAGTGCTGATTGGCTGAGTTCTAACGCATGCGCAATTCTGTCGCAATAGCCGAGAACACGGAAACGCGGACATTTAAATGCATAGGTTTAACGGCACCCCATAACAGGGCCTGTACCTCGGGAAGCAGGGTGTCCCCGGATCTGAAATCAATGCAGTTCTGCTCCGGAGACCCCCTGCTCATGTACACTCGTATTAAAAGTTTTATTAAGGAGGCGCATACGCGACAGCAGGGTTCATGGAAGCTTGAGTTAAAAGCTCCGTCCCTACCGGCATTTAAAACTCATGTTTTCGGCATATTAAATAAATAAAGATCAAAGACAAGCGGAGATCTATCTGCAGGAACACCACAGAATGCCAATGAGATCGCAATCTCGTAGAAAAGCTCCCGTCTTAACAGACTATTTTCAGAGAGGAGTGTTGGCGCGCGCGAGTGGAGTGGAAGAGGCGAAGCAAATGGAAGGCTCCGACTCAAACAGCGAGAAATCTGCGAGTAGATCCACGAGCGGAGCGATAGGGAATGGGTCACAAGAAGTAACATGAAGCAGTCCTGTTCTGAAATTAAGACATTCTTCCAGAAAGAGCTATGGGACCTACACTGGCGACACACTTTATTCGAGCTTGGCTAGTCCCACGAATTCGGGTATACCCGGGTGTATTGAGGTTTGTGACTGTTTTCTGCCCGAGTGCATTGAGGTATTTTCCATGCAGGGATTTAAGCATTTTATTCCCGCTGGCTGCAATACTGCACAGTATATATATATATACTGCATTACAATTCATGAATTTATGCCATCTGGTAGACACGCGAAGCATTGCAGCCTATTAAATCCTTATCATTATCATTTAACAGATTAGCCGCCCGTCAGCCAGGCATGAACCCAGGCTGGGAAGGCAAACGCAACGGGGCTTGTCAGAGGTGAGGAGCGGCACATTCCAGGTATCTGCCAGGTACATACTGGGTTTTTGCTCGAATAAAGTGTGTCGGTGCAGTAAGGAAGGGCATTGACAGTCTGGGAGACAGAACAAACACACTACAAACAAAAATGGATACCACCATTAAAGCCCTCAAAAAAAAATGAAAAAACCACAGCCCATTTGCACACTATGATCACTGAAGCCATAACGGATCCAGAGGAGTTCGCCTCAAAATGGATGGCACATATATTGCCTGATAAATCAGAAGCAGAGTTCCTCTATAACAGATGTCACAGGCCACTCCGTTCAAAGCCTCAACCTGTGGACCCCCCAAGGGCCATAATTATCAGATTGCATTATTTTAAAATAAAAGAAAACATCTGCCAAATCGCAAGAGCCTCAAGGAACATGGAGTTTGAGGGAATAAAATGACAAGTTTTCCAGGACCTTGCCCCTGCCACCCTGTCTAAGAGAAGAGCCCTGACATCAGTGACCAAAATCTTAAGAGATAATGGGGTCCGCTATAGGTGGCTGCTCCCCTTCGGGCTGATGATGCTAAAAAATGGGGCTGCATTCACTTTGAGGCCCGCTTTCCTGAACAAAATTGGCTTATCTGTCGTCCCCTCCAGTCCTGCTCGTTAGCAGTCGGGGGAAGATTCTGCTCCAGAGGAGTCCTGGCAGCGAATGAGGGCTTAAGGGAAAAGCAATGCTTAACAGGCTCTCAAGCGTCAATCATCCCCAATTAAAGATTTAAAGGAGCCCTACCGAGTCCTGTAGGTTGAAAACAGTAGGAGGCTTCCTCCATTCATGCCGACATAGTACCCTGGTGGCGGGAAGGTGAACTACGGCCATCTTTATTCTTGATTGTAGAGCTGAAGATGAAGACCTCCGGTGGCAGGAAAAAGAACTGTGGCCATCTTGAATCCTGCTGGTGGAGCTGGTGTTGATGACCCTTCCTGGCGGAAAAGAGAATTGCAGTCATCCGTGTCCACAGTGACAGAACGGGAGGCGAAGATGGCAGATCCGTCCGAGATGACCAGGAGCACTCCATATGCATTGAAGACATCCCAAATGCACAGCAGATTCCCTATTCTAATAGTATTAAATAAATAAAAGGGGTGGAATTAAAAAAAGAGGGGAGGGAAAGGAAGAGTGCGGGGACTCAGGTCATAGTAAAGGTAAACGGTTGAGGGGAGGGGGGGGCGAGGGGAAGAAGGGGGGGATGAAAAGGGGGGGGTAGAAAAGAGGTGGAGAAAGAGGGAAAAAATGGATCTTGCCGTAGATTATTGGGATGTTCAGACCCACTAGGGCCTGCCACAGAGGTACAAATACTGAAAACCAAACTATCAAGGACTGGGAAGATACTTGGGGATGTTTGCCTGGGTGTTATAATACTGTACAAGAGTTAATGCGCTGGGTTATGTAAATAGAGTTATAAGTCTTTGTACATATACCAAGCAATGTTAAAGTTATGGAGGTGCTGGTATAAGGACCACCTTGGCCGATCGCCTGCGACTCAGGATGTGTACTTTGGGGTTTCACAAATACACACTCAAGTCCCTAGGGAGCCTGACCACCGATCTGTCACGGTGCCTGGGGGGTCCTTCCCTGACACCCCGAGTTCAGGGCTCATATTATAATTAATAATGCTCATATTATGCTATAAATTATTCACATCAGTGACTAGCAAAGAAACACACCAACAATCCCATTATTTTATTGGAGTAAAAGAAAAAATACAAAATTGAGAAACACCCTGCCTTTGATTAAAGCAAACAATTTAACAAAAATGCATTGAATCCGAAATACTTACAGTAATTACAGATGTTTAGAAAGGGATCCCATTGGTTCCTGAAATGACTTGTCAATAATTGAATGGCTTCACTTTGTGTATAAAAGCAGCACCATCAGGCATAGCTGGTAGACGTGTTCCAGCCTAGATCTCCATCCCTACAGCAGAATATAACTAGAAGAGCAATCATGCCTGGCTCAAAGGGTGGTGGATGTAAAGATTCTGACCGTAAGTAATTCTTTATGATAGTGAATAGGGTTACATGGAATTTATTAGTTGGTGCATCTGGTATACATGCAAAAGGCTGGACTGACTTGCAAAGAGATGTTCTTAGCTGTACTGTACATAGTTATTGCAAAGATATATATTTTATTGGAACTTAAACAACTGTGGAAAGAAGAAAGTTGTAATCTGTGCAAAGTTCTTTATGGTGTTGCTGTTCTATTTAGCAGGGAGATGCTTAAAGATCATTTGAAAGTCAAGTAAACTGTTCTCAATGTTTCATCATAAAGAGATTTTTTTTACTGAAATGGAAACTGTAAGTACAAGATTTTTTTGCAGAAAATCATAGCTGCCAAGATTATTGTGAATAAATGAAAAATGGTTATTTAAAGAGAACCCAAGGGAAATGTTGAGATGTTAATGCAACTCAGAACTGCAGGGTGTTTGGAAGTAAGGAAAAGGAAACATGAGGGGTTGAAACACTGAATTGTGAAATGTAGCTTCTTCTTTTACTCTCCTCAAATCCCTCACTGATACGCACTCACCCTGACACATGGATGCATGACCTTTTCTATTGTTAACTTAACAAAAATGTACCCCATTCATCTACAGTAGGTTTTCAAAGCTTTTGTATGATTGGCCATTAGCTATTAGCAATTCAAATTGTAATTATGAGGTCTATAAAAAACATACAGGATTTGAACTTATCTGTTTCAGTGATATTCCTTCTCTCTCATTTCAGCCTGTGCACCAGCTAAATCATGCAAGGACGCATGCCCTGCTCCAAAATGCCCAGGTAGGAAAATCTGCATGGTCAATCACATCTTAATCCGGTTGTTTACGGGAGGGTCTTTAACTCATTGTGCAGCAATAAAAAAAATTACGGGTATCAGTTATATTATTATAGTTATTATATTATAGTTATATTATAGTTCCGTAATCATTTTTATAATTGTATACTTATTTTAAGCATATTTTCATTTTGTTGTGCTATATATGTTCTTCCCTGCTTATTTTGAAATCTGTTCATAATTTGGTGAAAATATAAAACCAAAACCAAAAACAAATAGATTTTAGGCAAAACAATAAGCAAAACACAAAATGTGTTTAAACCAAAACCACATTAAAAACCAATTTTTTATTAAGTCTCTGTTAATGATTGCCATCATACCTTCTAACTATCTTCACATTAGTAGTATCATCATAATACAGTCCTGAATTTAATGTCACTTTGTTTGATCAGAGTATGATCTATAGAAAGATTGGCCTACATTATTATCATACTTTTAAGATGAAGACACAGTACATGGAAAATATGCCCAATTGATGTCAACTTCCATGGACTAAGTTGTTAAGATTTGGGGAGTTTTGAATCAGAAGGCAATTTTAAAGGAAAACTATGGATTTACATCGGTGAAACTCAATAGAAGTTTATGGGTCCCCTGATACTAGAAATCAGTGAGACCGACTTCAAATGATACTGACTATGAATAAATCAGACCTGACAGATCTGTGAAAATTTCCAGTACATCAGAGTTTAATATTTTCTGTGCGCTTCTGTGTCCCTCCTTTTAGTGTCAAATTAATAAAAGTCCCTCAATGTGGGGGATTTTTTGTTTTAAATAAACTGTCTGTATGATCTGATTTTTTTTTTACTGTCATTCCCTTCATTAAAAAGTAATCAATGTATCTCAGCCATTCCTTCAAATTATACCTCTATTTCTCATCAGAACCTTGCCATCAAGGTCATGGAGGTAGCAGCGGTGGAGGTGGTGGAGGTGGAGGTCACGGAGGTGGAGGTCACGGAGGTCAAAGCAGTGGAGGTGATGGAGGTCAAAGCAGTGGAGGTCACGGAGGAGGAGGTCACGGAGGAGGAGGCCACGAGTGTAAAAGCAGTGGAGGTCACGGAGGTCAAAGCAGTGGAGGTCAAAGCGGTGGAGGTGATGGAGGTCAAAGCAGTGGAGGTCACGGAGGTCATGGGTGTAAAAGCGGTGGAGGTGATGGAGGCGGAGGTGGAGGTCACGGAGGTCATGGATGTAAAAGCGGTGGAGGTGACGGAGGCGGAGGTGGAGGTCATGGAGGTCATGGGTGTAAAAGTGGTGGAGGTCATGGAGGTGGAGGTGGAGGTGACGGAGGCGGAGGTCACGGAGGTCATGGGTGTAAAAGCGGTGGAGGTGACGGAGGTGGAGGTCACGGAGGTCATGGGTGTAAAAGCGGTGGAGGTGACGGAGGCGGAGATGGAGGTCACGGAGGTCATGGGTGTAAAAGCGGTGGAGGTGACGGAGGTGGAAGTGGAGGTCACGGAGGTCATGGGTGTAAAAGCGGTGGAGGTGACGGAGGTGGAGGTCACGGAGGTCATGGGTGTAAAAGCAGTGGAGGTCATGGAGGTGGAGTTGGAGGTGACGGAGGTGGAGGTGGAGGTCACGGAGGTGGATGTGGAGTCAAGAAGTAATCCCTCTGAATCCATCTCAAGTGTGTTGACCGAAAAGATTTTCTCTATCATTCTGTTCACTCTCTTTACATTACTTCTTGAGAGATCAGCAATTACAAACCCCTTTAAAATGTCTGGTTACACATGTTAAAATAAACTTATGAAACCATTTGCTGTCTGATTTGTGCTGTAGATTTTTTTAAATGTATATTTTCACTTACAGTTTTTAAAAGAAAGTTATAGTAGAGCCAGTAGCACTGCAGAGAATGCGATATTACTACAAGATTACAACAGAGGGCTCCCTGTTATATACAGATCTTATGAACAGCTAAAGTTTTTCAGTCCAAGTCATTAAATGTTTTCATGTGAGTTGTAGGAATTTAAATGCATCCGCTAGAAATTAGACTTCAAAAAAGAGGAGCCCAAATCATATCAAACTCTAGTAAAATACACACAGATACCCAGCAAGCTCTAGGAAGCCCCAAATATTTCCACATTATATATATATATGTATGTGTGTGTGTGTGTGTGTGTGTGTGTGTGTGTGTGTGTGCGTGTGTGTGTGTGTGTATGTGTGTGTGTGTGTGTGTGTGTGTGCGTGTGTGTGTGTGTGTGTGCGTGTGTGTGTGCGTGTGTGTGTGTATATAGTGGTGTGAAAAAGAAAGTACACCATCTTTGAATTCTATGGTTTTACATATCAGGACATAATAACAATCATCTTTTCCTTAGCAGGTCTTAAAATTAGGTAAATACAACCTCAGATGAACAACAACACATGACATTACACCGTGTCATGATTTATTTAACACAAATAAAGCCAACATGGAGATGCTATGTGTGAAAAACTAAGTACAACTAAGCCTCTTCTCTCTAAAAAGAACATGGCAGCATGGCTTAGGTTTGCAAAGTTGCATTTGAACTAACCACAAGACTTCTGGAACAATGTCCTTTGGACAGACGAGACCAAAGTGGAGATGTTTGGCCATAATGCACAGAGCAATGTTTGGTGAAAACCAAACACAGCATATCAGCACAAACACCTCATACCAACTGTCTAGCATGGTGATGGAGGGATGATGATTTGGGCTTGTTTTGCAACCACAGGACCTGGGAACCTTGCAGTCATTGAGTCGACCATGAACTCCTCTGTATATCAAAGTTTTCTATAGTCAAATGTGAGGCCATCTGTCCGACAGCTAAAGCTTGGCCGAAATTGGGTCATGCAACAGGACAATGATCCCAAGCACACAAGAAAATCTACAACAGAATGGCTGAAAAAGAAAAGAATCAAGGTGTTGCAATGGCCCAGTCAAAGTCCAGACCTCAACCCGATTGAAATGCTGTGGTGGGACCTTAAGAGAGCTGTGCTTAAACAAATGCCCACAAACCTCAATGAACTGAAGCAACGTTCCTCCACAACGATGTGAGAGACTAATAAAGTCATACAGAAAACGATTACTTCAAGTTACGTATTGCTGCTAAAGGTGGTTCTACAAGCTATTGAATCATAAGGTATACTTAGTTTTTCACACATGCTTCTCCATTAAAGAGGGGAAAAAAGGGATCTTGCTGTAGATTATTGGGTGTTCAGACCCACTAGGGCCTGCCACGGAGGTACAAATACTGAAAACCAAACTATCAAGATACTTGGGGATGTTTGACTGGGTGTTATAATACTGTAATATAATATAATGTCAGCAAGCCAACCTCACACTGATGATACCCATTAAGGTTGAAACATGTCTGTGAGTGGGTTAACTGACTTTGCATCTCCCAAGTCCGTGCTTAAAAGCTGTGTTTAAAGCTGCATGCATTGACTAAGGGTTGCTCATGTAATGTGAGCATGAGATAAAAAGTGGCACTGTGTGCTCATTTGCATGTCATTTCCCAGAATCCCTTGCTGCAGTGGAAGTGCTGTTTGCTGGGTGATAATGGTGAAAGACAGGGTTGCAGACCTGTCTAAGACATGCAAATGAATATACAGGAATATTTACAGTTGATTTATGCTTTACTGTGGAGGGTTTTAGTCACTTTTTTACCCACCATAACCTTAATAGTCGTGGTGATTACCTACTCTTATCTCATTTGAGCAAATGTCAGCAAGCCAACCTCACACTGATGATACCCATCAAGGTTGAAACATGTCTGAGAGTGGGTTAACTAACTTTGCATCTCCCAAGTCCTTGCTTAAAAGCTGTGTTTAAAGCAGCATGAATTGACTAAGGGTTGCTCATGTAATGTGAGCATGAGATAAAAAGTGGCACTGTGTGCTCATTTGCATGTCATTTCCCAGAATCCCTTGCTGCAGTGGAAGTGCTGTTTGCTGGGTGATAATGGTGAAAGACAGGGTTGCCGACCTGTCTAAGACATGCAAATGAATATACAGGAATATTTACAGTTGCTCTATATATATATATATATATATATATATATATATATGTATGTGTATGCGTGTGTGTGTGCGTGTGTGTGTGTGTGTGTATATAGTGGTGTGAAAAAGAAAGTACACTATCTTTGAATTCTATGGTTTTACATATCAGGACATAATAACAATCAACTGTTCCTTAGCAGGTCTTAAAATTAGGTAAATACAACCTCAGGTGAACAACAACACATGATATTACACCGTGTCATGATTTATTTAACACAAATAAAGCCAACATGGAGATGCTATGTGTGAAAAACTAAGTACAACTAAGACTCTTCTCTCTAAAAAGAACATGGCAGCATGGCTTAGGTTTGGAAAGTTGCATCTTAACTAACCACAAGACTTCTGGAACAATGTCCTTTGGACAGACGAGACCAAAGTGGAGATGTTTGGCCATAATGCACAGAGCCATGTTTCGTGAAAACCAAACACAGCATATCAGCACAAACACCTCATACCAACTGTCTAGCACGGTGGTGGAGGGATGATGATTTGTGCTTGTTTTGCATCCACAGGACCTGGGAACCTTGCAGTCATTGAGTCGACCATGAACTCCTCTGTATACCAAAGTATTCTATAGTCAAATGTGATGCCATCTGTCTGACAGCTAAAGCTTGGCCGAAATTGGGTCATGCAACAGGACAATGATCCCAAGCACACCAGAAAATCTACAACAGAATGGCTGAAAAAGAAAAGAATCAAGGTGTTGCAATGGCCCAGTCAAAGTCCAGACCTCAACCCGATTGAAATGCTGTGGTGGGACCTTAAGAGAGCTGTGCTTAAACAAATGCCCACAAACCTCAGTGAACTGAAGCAACGTTCCTCCACAACGATGTGAGAGACTAATAAAGTCATACAGAAAACGATTACTTCAAGTTACGTATTGCTGCTAAAGGTGGTTCTACAAGCTATTGAATCATAAGGTATACTTAGTTTTTCACACATGGCTTCTCCATTATGGCTTTATTTTTGTACATAAATAATGACTGTGCAATATGTCATGTGTTGTTGTTCATATGAGGTTGTATTTACCTAATTTTAAGATCTGCTAAGGAACAAATGATTGTTATTATGTTCTGATATGTAAAACCATAGAATTCAAAGAGGGTACTTTCTTTTTCACACAGAAAAAAGGTAGGTATGGCAGTTCACAGCCGTCCGTGTGGGTAAATCAAAGTGAAATCAAAAAGTAAAAATTAACTTTATTGTGCACTAGACATAAACAAAATGCCACAAGAAAACTCTGATGCGTTTCGTCCTGTAACTAGGACTTTGTCAAAGAGTAACTGTTATGAGGACAGGGTGATTGTTATATGGTGGCGCCTAAAATGTGATTGGTTGCACACAATTGGTGCATCACTGCAAACCCGTCTGCTATATAATCAGGTTTGAAATAAAGAAAGAAAAGCACTTCTTAT
Source organism: Ascaphus truei (assembly GCF_040206685.1). NCBI lineage: Eukaryota > Metazoa > Chordata > Amphibia > Anura > Ascaphidae > Ascaphus > Ascaphus truei. The sequence goes on from NC_134486.1 coordinate 105,837,852, forward strand.
TTCTCATATAAATAGCCAAGGCACCACCCAATAGAAACCACCAATAGCCCCACAAAAAATACAAAACAATACTGTGAACAGATCATAAATAAAATGAAAAAGAATATCATGTTAAAAAACGGGAGATGGTATATTAAATTAAAGCCAAAACCTGCAATTAAAAAACAGTAGTTCTGTGGCAACTCAAAAAAACACACATATGTTGCAAAATATACAAAACAATATAAGTCTATCAAATATTAGTCATCGCATAATTATAAAATATATAAACACCAATAGATAGATGAATAAAAAACAAAATAACCCAGTGATGTTAGAGGTATATAAATAAACCTCAATGATATAGGCAAGAGAGAGATGTAGAGGATATATATACCATGAACAATTCTATTGGTCAAAAAATGTTTAAGCTCCCATTCGATATTTATACCTGTGGGCTGTAAAGTATTCATGGTATAAATCCAATACACCTCTCTCATATTTAATTTATTCTGTCTATCACCCACTCAGGGGTGAACCAGTACATGTTCTATTCCATGGAATGTAAAGTTAGCAATGCCTCCTAAAGGACATTGGGAGAAATGACGTGACACTGGATGTGTTAAATCTTTCTTTTTGATTAGTCTAACGTGTTCCTGTATTCTTAGTCGAAGTGATCTAATAGTACGGCCAACATAAGACATTTTACAACCACATTGCAAGTGGTAAATAACATAGCTAGTATAGCAATTAATAAAGGTAGTAATGCAAACCTTTTTACTGTTAACAAAAATGGTTTTAGTAGTGTTAGCGTATCTGCATATAGAGCACCTTCCACAAGGAAAGAAACCTTTTGGAATACCTCTGATTTGAGAGTCTCGAGGAATTGAATTAAATAAACTGGTTGAAAGATAAGATGCCAACGTATTGGCTTTTTTGTACACAAACCTAGGGCCTCCCTGTATAATAGGGGCAATATCCTTGTCCAGTGTACAGTAAGTATCTTCCAATGTTTAAGGAAGATTTCACAAATAGATTGAGATTGTTTATTAAATGTAGATATAAATAAGGGACAAGAAAAATCGTTATTAGAATAGATTTGTGATCTTTTTTTGTTATTATGTTGTTTCTTTGTAATAATGTCTTTTGTATTTAAGGAATCCGCATGATCAAAGGCTGCCTGGATATCCCTTTCATTGTAACCCCTAGCCAAAAATCTGTCCGCCATATTACGCGATTTTGCAAGGAATGCATCCTTGTCAGAACATAGTCTCTTTAAACGAATAAACTGTGCCCTAGGTATACTTTTAATTAAAAACCTAGGATGGCAGCTTTGTGCATACAGAAGTGAGTTCCTGGAATGATCTTTTCTGAAGATATCTGTTTGAATATGTTTCTCACTGTCAATTAACAAGGTTATATCTAAATAATCAATATGGTGCATATGGTGTTTATAAGTGAAATTTAAGTTTAAATTGTTAATATTTAAAGTGTTAATAAAAGTGGTAAGTCAACATCCCCATCCCACACCAAAATAAGATCGTCAATAAATGTTCTGTAAAAAATAATGTGATTACGATATATATATTAGTCATGATAAATGTGCTGTGCCTCCCATAAACCCATAAACAATTTAGCATATAAAGGTGCAAACGATGTGCCCATGGCTGTGCCTAATTTTTGTAAATAAAATTGTGATTCAAAAAGAAAATAATTGTGTGTTAATAAAAATTGATCGATTCAAGCAAAAAAGCACATAAAGTGATTGGTAAGTGAGAAAGATCCAAAAAGTGACGAACCGCTGTAACACCGTGCTCATGTGAATATGTATGTCAATTGGAGTGCTACTGGGTGTGGCTGAATGTATACAACAAAAAATAAAGAAGCCCAAAGCTACATCCAATATGCAAAAATATACAGCGAAAAACTGTATAAACACACAAATAAAAAAGAAACCCAATAAAAAGCACTCAGATATTTCAAAAAAAGATTAAACAGATATGTTACAAAGTTTACAAAATCATTTTAATTAAACACATCATCATAATAAACATACAATTAAAAAAACATGACACCAAACCCCGACAATTTCCCACACCTCCTGAAATAAAAAAGGAATATAAATACTAATACAAGAAAATGAAGAACAAATAGTGATCAGGCACAAAACTACATATAGTGCATTGGGGACAAAGTACCCAATTTACTCACGACCGGCCGGTCATCGAAGTGAAGTACTAGTAGCAGATGCTCTGATAAACAGGTTGGTTCACAGTCATTATGTCCCGCATGTCAATCCCACTTTTCTGTCAACATTTAATAAAAAGGGATTCTATACATGTAATGCTTGCAGAGTTTGTCGCTTTATGCGACAGGCAGATTCCTTTTCAGACAGTGCAAGAATCAGAGAATGTAAGATATATTATTTTCTTAATTGCAAATCTATGAGAGTTATTTGTTATCTGACCTGTCCCTGAAATCTGATTTACGTGGGTTTGACAACAAGGGAGATCCGATTTAGGATATTAGAACATGTTCGCAATATTAAGAGCGCACAGAGGGATCTTGATTCTTTAAAAAATATATAATCTGGGGCACGACACTTTTTACAGGAACATGGGGCGGGCAGCGCCACTCTCTCTGCCTTTGCTATTGATAGAGTATCACGTGGCATTAGAGGGGGGCAATTTTGAGAAAGCATTCTTGTAGAGAAATTGTTGCTGGATCGTTCAACTTGGTTCCATGTTACCACATGGAATGAATGATTATTTAGGCTACGCCATGTTCCTGTAGTTATTAATATGGGTGCTTCAAGTATAGCTTTCCAAATCACCAGTTATATCATTATTAATATGTACAGTTATGTCCGGAAATAATTGGACACTGATACAAGTTTTGTTATTTCGGCTGTGTACCAAAATAAATTCAAGTTACAGTTAAATAATGAATATGGGCCTAAAGTGCAGTCTATCAGCTTTAATTTGAGGGCATTCACATCCAAATTGGAGGAAGGGTTTAGGAATTACATCTCTTTAATATGTAGACCCCTCTTTTTCAAGGGACTAAAAGTAATTGGACAATTGACTCAAAAGCTGTTTCATGGAAAGGTGTGGGCTATTTCTTCGTTATTTCATCATCAATTAAGCAGGTAAAAGATCTGGGGTTGATTCCAGGTGTGGAATTCACATTTGGAAGCTGTTGCTGTGAACCCACAACATGCGGTCAAAGGAGCTCTCAATGCAAGTGAAACAGGGCATCCTTAGGCTGCACAAAAACAAGAAAATCCATCAGAGAGATAGCAGGAACATTAGGAGTGACCAAATCAACAGTTTGGTACATTCTGAGAAAAAAGAACGCACTGGTGAGCTCTGCAACACAAAAAGGCCTTGACGTCTACGGAAGATAACAGTGGTGGATGATCGTACGATCCTTTCCATGGTAAAGAAAAACCCCTTCACAACATCGAGCAAGGTGAAGAACACTCTCCAGGTGGTAGGCATATCATTATCCAAGTCTACCATAAAGAGAAGACTTCACGAGAGCAAATGCAGATGGTTCATCACAAGGTGCAAACCATTCATTAGCCTCAAGAATAGAAAGGCCAGATTAGACTTTGCCAAACAATATCTAAAAAGCCAGCCCAGTTCTGGAACAGCATTCTTTGGACAGATGAAACTAAGATCAACCTGTACCAGAATGATGGGAAGAAAAAAGTATGGAGAAGGCTTGGAATGGCTCATGATTCGAAGCATACCACATCATCTGTAAAACACGGTGGAGGCAGTGTGATGGCATGGGCATGCATGGCTTACAATGGCACTGGGTCACTAGTGTTTATTGATGATGTGACAGAAGACAGAAGCAGCTGGATGAATTCTGAAGTGTATGGGGATATATTGTCTGCTCAGATTCAGCCAAATTCAGTAAAGTTGATTGGACGGCGCTTCACTTTACAGATGGACAATAACCCAAAACATACTGCGAAAGCAACCCAGAAGTTTTTTAAGGCAAAGAAGTGGAATATTCTGCAATGGCCGAGTCAATCACCTGATCTCAATTCGATTGAGCATGCAATTCACTTGCTGAAGACAAAACTTAAGGCAGAAAGACCCACGAACAGACAACAACTGAAGACAGCTGCAGTAAAGGCCTGGCAATGCATCACAAAGGAGGAAACCCAGCGTTTGGTGATGTCCATGCATTCCAGACTTCAAGCAGTCATTGCCTGCAAAGGATTCTCGACAAAGTATTAAAAAGGAAAATTTTATTTATGATTGTGTTAATTTGTCCAATTACATTTGAGCCCCTGAAATAAGGGGACTGTGTATGAAAATGGTTGCAATTCCTAAACGTTTCATACAATATTTTTGTGCAACTCCTTGAATTAAAGCTGAAAGTCTGCACTTCTATTGCATTTCGGTTGTTTCATTTCAAATCTATTGTGGTGGCGTACAGAGCCAAAATTATGAAAATTGTGTCACTGTCCAATTATTTCCGGACCTAACTGTATATAATGTATGAGTTTCTGGTGCTTTAATATTCTGGATAAGCTGTTTTCTCTTTTGATTTAAAATGTTTAACTTTGTCTTTATTTTGTGTTTTTGATGGCTATTAATCTAGATGCCTATACACTCCACCATTCACATTGTCATCCTTGTTTTTCTGACCATAGACGAAGAAAAAAGTTTCTGCCGCGATGTTGATACGCTTGATGACGTCTGTCTCTTTGATTTTCAACGCTGAGCAGAATGAGGATCTTTGACAACATCGACACTGCTGCCCTGCACATCAGTGATCTGTGTCCACCACTGGCTTGTGATGTCTATATACCCCACCATGCACATTGTCATCTATGTCGTGCTGACAAAAGAGGGAGAAAACAGTCTCTGCAGTGATGCTGACACGCCTGATGACATCTGTCTTTATGATGATTCTCAATGCAGAGCAGAATGACGATCTCTGTGACATTGACATTGCTGCCCTGCATATCAGCGATCTGTATCCACCATTGGTTTGTGTTATTTGGATGAATACCTTTATCCCTATTGCTTTCATTTTGCCACTCAAGAGAACTATAATATGGACATTTATGTCAAGCTTCTCAATTGGGATGCCTGTATTATCATATACTGTACATTTTTGTCAAGGAATGGCAACTAATATGCTGTCACTTTGAATCTACATTGTTGCTCTCTATGGTTACATTTTTCTATTGGAAATCACCATCTATCTACTGTATGAGCAATCTGTTTGTTTTCTAATTCTAAGGGCAGTTGAAAACCTATAAATGTCTGTTTATCAAATCTGCTGAATCTGCACTGTGGTTGATAATATTTAATAGTGGAACATGGAAAGGAACATTTACACTTATAATTCACCCATCTGTGCATTTTGATGAATAATAGAGCTGCATACTGCACCGACACACTTTATTCGAGCAAATACCCGGTATGTACCTGGCAGATACCTGGAATAAGCCACTACTAACCTCTGACAAGCCCCGTTGCATTTACCTTCCCAGCCTGGGTTCATGCCTGGCTGATGGGCGGCTGATCTGTTAAATGATAATGATTAGGATTTAATAGGCTGCAATGCTTCGCGTGTCTACCAGATGGCATAAATTCATGAATTGTAATGCAGTTTATATATATATACTGTGCAGTATTGCAGCTAGCGGGAATAAAATGCTTCAATCCCTGCTTGGAAAATAACTCAATGTACTCGGGCAGAAAACAGTCACAAACCACAATACACCCGGGTATACCCGAATTCGTGGGACTAGCCAAGCTCGAATAAAGTGTGTCGCCAGTGTATATTTGGGTCTAATATGATGTTTCTCCTATTTTACCTATATGGTAGAAAGACATTGTGAATATAAGACTCGGAAATACATCAGTGTTTTACATTGTTTATTTTTGACATCTCAGAGTTCCGTGCTGTGCTAGCGCGTTGTCAGTGCTGATTGGCTGAGTTCTAACGCATGCGCAATTCAGTCGCAATAGCCGAGAACACGGAAACGCGGACATTTAAATGCATAGGTTTAACGGCACCCCATAACAGGGCCTTTACCTCGGGAAGCAGGGTGTCCCCGGATCTGAAATCAATGCAGTTCTGCTCCGGAGACCCCCTGCTCATGTACACTCGTATTAAAAGTTTTATTAAGGAGGCGCATACGCGACAGCAGGGTTCATGGAAGCTTGAGTTAAAAGCTCCGTCCCTACCGGCATTTAAAACTCATGTTTTCGGCATATTAAATAAATAAAGATCAAAGACAAGCGGAGATCTATCTGCAGGAACACCACAGAATGCCAATGAGATCGCAATCTCGTAGAAAAGCTCCCGTCTTAACAGACTATTTTCAGAGAGGAGTGTTGGCGCGCGCGAGTGGAGTGGAAGAGGCGAAGCAAATGGAAGGCTCCGACTCAAACAGCGAGAAATCTGCGAGTAGATCCACGAGCGGAGCGATAGGGAATGGGTCACAAGAAGTAACATGAAGCAGTCCTGTTCTGAAATTAAGACATTCTTCCAGAAAGAGCTACACTACCGACACACTTTATTGAAGTGTGGTCGGTACCGCAAGCCGGGAAATCTCCCGGCTTGCTAGTGGCCGCCCCTCGGCGTGCCGCGCGTCATAGACGCGCGGTCACGCGTCACCGGGAGCGTGCGCCCGCTGCACGCGTGTCCAGGGGCTCCCCGAGGGAGCCCTGGTGTCCCGCGATCGCGGGACAGCGGCAGGGGGTTCCGGGGGACCCGGCGGACCCGGCAGCGGTAGGGAGAGCGCCCCGATCGGAGGGCGCTCTTCCGCTGCTTCGGCGTGCGCCCGTCACACTCGGGCGCGCGCCAGGCTACTGCTGCGGCACAGAACGGGCAAATGCTCGAATAAACTGTGCCGCAGCAGTATGGGACCTAAGGAAGGGCATTGACAGTCTGGGAGACAGAACAAACACACTACAAACAAAAATGGATACCACCATTAAAGCCCTCAAAAAAAAATGAAAAAACCACAGCCCATTTGCACACTATGATCACTGAAGCCATAACGGATCCAGAGGAGTTCGCCTCAAAATGGATGGCACATATATTGCCTGATAAATCAGAAGCAGAGTTCCTCTATAACAGATGTCACAGGGCACTCCGTTCAAAGCCTCAACCTGTGGACCCCCCAAGGGCCATAATTATCAGATTGCATTATTTTAAAATAAAAGAAAACATCTGCCAAATCGCAAGAGCCTCAAGGAACATGGAGTTTGAGGGAATAAAATGACAAGTTTTCCAGGACCTTGCCCCTGCCACCCTGTCTAAGAGAAGAGCCCTGACATCAGTGACCAAAATCTTAAGAGATAATGGGGTCCGCTATAGGTGGCTGCTCCCCTTCGGGCTGATGATGCTAAAAAATGGGGCTGCATTCACTTTGAGGCCCGCTTTCCTGAACAAAATTGGCTTATCTGTCGTCCCCTCCAGTCCTGCTCGTTAGTAGTCGGGGGAAGATTCTGCTCCGGAGGAGTCCTGGCAGCGAATGAGGGCTTCAGGGAAAAGCAATGCTTAACAGGCTCTCAAGCGTCAATCATCCCCAATTAAAGATTTAAAGGAGCCCTACCGAGTCCTGTAGGTTGAAAACAGTAGGAGGCTTCCTCCATTCATGCCGACATAGTACCCTGGTGGCGGGAAGGTGAACTACGGCCATCTTTATTCTTGATTGTGGAGCTGAAGATGAAGACCTCCGGTGGCAGGAAAAAGAACTGTGGCCATCTTGAATCCTGCTGGTGGAGCTGGTGTTGATGACCCTTCCTGGCGGAAAAGAGAATTGCAGTCATCCGTGTCCACAGTGACAGAACGGGAGGCGAAGATGGCAGATCCGTCCGAGATGACCAGGAGCACTCCATATGCATTGAAGACATCCCAAATGCACAGCAGATTCCCTATTCTAATAGTATTAAATAAATAAAAGGGGTGGAATTAAAAAAAGAGGGGAGGGAAAGGAAGAGTGCGGGGACTCAGGTCATAGTAAAGGTAAATGGTTGAGGGGAGGGGGGGCGAGGGGAAGAAGGGGGGGATGAAAAGGGGGGGGTAGAAAAGAGGTGGAGAAAGAGGGAAAAAATGGATCTTGCCGTAGATTATTGGGATGTTCAGACCCACTAGGGCCTGCCACAGAGGTACAAATACTGAAAACCAAACTATCAAGGACTGGGAAGATACTTGGGGATGTTTGCCTGGGTGTTATAATACTGTACAAGAGTTAATGCGCTGGGTTATGTAAATAGAGTTATAAGTCTTTGTACATATACCAAGCAATGTTAAAGTTATGGAGGTGCTGGTATAAGGACCACCTTGGCCGATCGCCTGCGACTCAGGATGTGTACTTTGGGGTTTCACAAATACACACTCAAGTCCCTAGGGAGCCTGACCACCGATCTGTCACGGTGCCTGGGGGGTCCTTCCCTGACACCCCGAGTTCAGGGCTCATATTATAATTAATAATGCTCATATTATGCTATAAATTATTCACATCAGTGACTAGCAAAGAAACACACCAACAATCCCATTATTTTATTGGAGTAAAAGAAAAAATACAAAATTGAGAAACACCCTGCCTTTGATTAAAGCAAACAATTTAACAAAAATGCATTGAATCCGAAATACTTACAGTAATTACAGATGTTTAGAAAGGGATCCCATTGGTTCCTGAAATGACTTGTCAATAATTGAATGGCTTCACTTTGTGTATAAAAGCAGCACCATTAGGCATAGCTGGTAGACGTGTTCCAGCCTAGATCTCCATCCCTACAGCAGAATATAACTAGAAGAGCAATCATGCCTGGCTCAAAGGGTGGTGGATGTAAAGATTCTGACCGTAAGTAATTCTTTATGATAGTGAATAGGGTTACATGGAATTTATTAGTTGGTGCATCTGGTATACATGCAAAAGGCTGGACTGACTTGCAAAGAGATGTTCTTAGCTGTACTGTACATAGTTATTGCAAAGATATATATTTTATTGGAACTTAAACAACTGTGGAAAGAAGAAAGTTGTAATCTGTGCAAAGTTCTTTATGGTGTTGCTGTTCTATTTAGCAGGGAGATGCTTAAAGATCATTTGAAAGTCAAGTAAACTGTTCTCAATGTTTCATCATAAAGAGATTTTTTTTACTGAAATGGAAACTGTAAGTACAAGATTTTTTTGCAGAAAATCATAGCAGCCAAGATTATTGTGAATAAATGAAAAATGGTTATTTAAAGAGAACCCAAGGGAAATGTTGAGATGTTAATGCAACTCAGAACTGCAGGGTGTTTGGAAGTAAGGAAAAGGAAACATGAGGGGTTGAAACACTGAATTGTGAAATGTAGCTTCTTCTTTTACTCTCCTCAAATCCCTCACTGATACGCACTCACCCTGACACATGGATGCATGACCTTTTCTATTGTTAACTTAACAAAAATGTACCCCATTCATCTACAGTAGGTTTTCAAAGCTTTTGTATGATTGGCCATTAGCTATTAGCAATTCAAATTGTAATTATGAGGTCTATAAAAAACATACAGGATTTGAACTTATCTGTTTCAGTGATATTCCTTCTCTCTCATTTCAGCCTGTGCACCAGCTAAATCATGCAAGGACGCATGCCCTGCTCCAAAATGCCCAGGTAGGAAAATCTGCATGGTCAATCACATCTTAATCCGGTTGTTTACGGGAGGGTCTTTAACTCATTGTGCAGCAATAAAAAAAATTACGGGTATCAGTTATATTATTATAGTTATTATATTATAGTTATATTATAGTTCCGTAATCATTTTTATAATTGTATACTTATTTTAAGCATATTTTCATTTTGTTGTGCTATATATGTTCTTCCCTGCTTATTTTGAAATCTGTTCATAATTTGGTGAAAATATAAAACCAAAACCAAAAACAAATAGATTTTAGGCAAAACAATAAGCAAAACACAAAATGTGTTTAAACCAAAACCACATTCAAAACCAATTTTTTATTAAGTCTCTGTTAATGATTGCCATCATACCTTCTACTATCTTCACGTTAGTAGTATCATCATAATACAGTCCTGAATTTAATGTCACTTTGCTTGATCAGAGTATGATCTATAGAAAGATTGGCCTACATTATTATCATACTTTTAAGATGAAGACACAGTACATGGAAAATATGCCCAATTGATGTCAACTTCCATGGACTAAGTTGTTAAGATTTGGGGAGTTTTGAATCAGAAGGCAATTTTAAAGGAAAACTATGGATTTACATCGGTGAAACTCAATAGAAGTTTATGGGTCCCCTGATACTAGAAATCAGTGAGACCGACTTCAAATGATACTGACTATGAATAAATCAGACCTGACAGATCTGTGAAAATTTCCAGTACATCAGAGTTTAATATTTTCTGTGCGCTTCTGTGTCCCTCCTTTTAGTGTCAAATTAATAAAAGTCCCTCAATGTGGGGGATTTTTTGTTTTAAATAAACTGTCTGTATGATCTGATTTTTTTTTTACTGTCATTCCCTTCATTAAAAAGTAATCAATGTATCTCAGCCATTCCTTCAAATTATACCTCTATTTCTCATCAGAACCTTGCCATCAAGGTCATGGAGGTAGCAGCGGTGGAGGTGGTGGAGGTGGAGGTCACGGAGGTGGAGGTCACGGAGGTCAAAGCAGTGGAGGTGATGGAGGTCAAAGCAGTGGAGGTCACGGAGGAGGAGGTCACGGAGGAGGAGGCCACGAGTGTAAAAGCAGTGGAGGTCACGGAGGTCAAAGCAGTGGAGGTCAAAGCGGTGGAGGTGATGGAGGTCAAAGCAGTGGAGGTCACGGAGGTCATGGGTGTAAAAGCGGTGGAGGTGATGGAGGCGGAGGTGGAGGTCATGGAGGTCATGGATGTAAAAGCGGTGGAGGTGACGGAGGCGGAGGTGGAGGTCATGGAGGTCATGGGTGTAAAAGTGGTGGAGGTCATGGAGGTGGAGGTGACGGAGGCGGAGGTCACGGAGGTCATGGGTGTAAAAGCGGTGGAGGTGACGGAGGTGGAGGTCACGGAGGTCATGGGTGTAAAAGCGGTGGAGGTGACGGAGGCGGAGATGGAGGTCACGGAGGTCATGGGTGTAAAAGCGGTGGAGGTGACGGAGGTGGAAGTGGAGGTCACGGAGGTCATGGGTGTAAAAGCGGTGGAGGTGACGGAGGTGGAGGTCACGGAGGTCATGGGTGTAAAAGCAGTGGAGGTCATGGAGGTGGAGTTGGAGGTGACGGAGGTGGAGGTGGAGGTCACGGAGGTGGATGTGGAGTCAAGAAGTAATCCCTCTGAATCCATCTCAAGTGTGTTGACCGAAAAGATTTTCTCTATCATTCTGTTCACTCTCTTTACATTACTTCTTGAGAGATCAGCAATTACAAACCCCTTTAAAATGTCTGGTTACACATGTTAAAATAAACTTATGAAACCATTTGCTGTCTGATTTGTGCTGTAGATTTTTTTAAATGTATATTTTCACTTACAGTTTTTAAAAGAAAGTTATAGTAGAGCCAGTAGCACTGCAGAGAATGCGATATTACTACAAGATTACAACAGAGGGCTCCCTGTTATATACAGATCTTATGAACAGCTAAAGTTTTTCAGTCCAAGTCATTAAATGTTTTCATGTGAGTTGTAGGAATTTAAATGCATCCGCTAGAAATTAGACTTCTAAAAGAGGAGCCCAAATCATATCAAACTCTAGTAAAATACACACAGATACCCAGCAAGCTCTAGGAAGCCCCAAATATTTCCACATTATATATATATATGTATGTGTGTGTGTGTGTGTGTGTGTGTGTGTGTGTGTGTGTGTGTGTGTGTGTGTGTGCGTGTGTGTGTGTGTGTGCGTGTGTGTGTGTATATAGTGGTGTGAAAAAGAAAGTACACCATCTTTGAATTCTATGGTTTTACATATCAGGACATAATAACAATCATCTTTTCCTTAGCAGGTCTTAAAATTAGGTAAATACAACCTCAGATGAACAACAACACATGACATTACACTGTGTCATGATTTATTTAACACAAATAAAGCCAACATGGAGATGCTATGTGTGAAAAACTAAGTACAACTAAGCCTCTTCTCTCTAAAAAGAACATGGCAGCATGGCTTAGGTTTGCAAAGTTGCATTTGAACTAACCACAAGACTTCTGGAACAATGTCCTTTGGACAGACGAGACCAAAGTGGAGATGTTTGGCCATAATGCACAGAGCAATGTTTGGTGAAAACCAAACACAGCATATCAGCACAAACACCTCATACCAACTGTCTAGCATGGTGATGGAGGGATGATGATTTGGGCTTGTTTTGCAACCACAGGACCTGGGAACCTTGCAGTCATTGAGTCGACCATGAACTCCTCTGTATATCAAAGTTTTCTATAGTCAAATGTGAGGCCATCTGTCCGACAGCTAAAGCTTGGCCGAAATTGGGTCATGCAACAGGACAATGATCCCAAGCACACAAGAAAATCTACAACAGAATGGCTGAAAAAGAAAAGAATCAAGGTGTTGCAATGGCCCAGTCAAAGTCCAGACCTCAACCCGATTGAAATGCTGTGGTGGGACCTTAAGAGAGCTGTGCTTAAACAAATGCCCACAAACCTCAATGAACTGAAGCAACGTTCCTCCACAACGATGTGAGAGACTAATAAAGTCATACAGAAAACGATTACTTCAAGTTACGTATTGCTGCTAAAGGTGGTTCTACAAGCTATTGAATCATAAGGTATACTTAGTTTTTCACACATGCTTCTCCATTAAAGAGGGGAAAAAAGGGATCTTGCTGTAGATTATTGGGTGTTCAGACCCACTAGGGCCTGCCACGGAGGTACAAATACTGAAAACCAAACTATCAAGATACTTGGGGATGTTTGACTGGGTGTTATAATACTGTAATATAATATAATGTCAGCAAGCCAACCTCACACTGATGATACCCATTAAGGTTGAAACATGTCTGTGAGTGGGTTAACTGACTTTGCATCTCCCAAGTCCGTGCTTAAAAGCTGTGTTTAAAGCAGCATGCATTGACTAAGGGTTGCTCATGTAATGTGAGCATGAGATAAAAAGTGGCACTGTGTGCTCATTTGCATGTCATTTCCCAGAATCCCTTGCTGCAGTGGAAGTGCTGTTTGCTGGGTGATAATGGTGAAAGACAGGGTTGCAGACCTGTCTAAGACATGCAAATGAATATACAGGAATATTTACAGTTGCTCTATATATATATATATATATATATATATATATGTATGTGTGTATGCGTGTGTGTGTGCGTGTGTGTGTGTGTGTGTATATAGTGGTGTGAAAAAGAAAGTACACTATCTTTGAATTCTATGGTTTTACATATCAGGACATAATAACAATCAACTGTTCCTTAGCAGGTCTTAAAATTAGGTAAATACAACCTCAGGTGAACAACAACACATAATATTACACCGTGTCATGATTTATTTAACACAAATAAAGCCAACATGGAGATGCTATGTGTGAAAAACTAAGTACAACTAAGACTCTTCTCTCTAAAAAGAACATGGCAGCATGGCTTAGGTTTGGAAAGTTGCATCTTAACTAACCACAAGACTTCTGGAACAATGTCCTTTGGACAGACGAGACCAAAGTGGAGATGTTTGGCCATAATGCACAGAGCCATGTTTCGTGAAAACCAAACACAGCATATCAGCACAAACACCTCATACCAACTGTCTAGCACGGTGGTGGAGGGATGATGATTTGTGCTTGTTTTGCATCCACAGGACCTGGGAACCTTGCAGTCATTGAGTCGACCATGAACTCCTCTGTATACCAAAGTATTCTATAGTCAAATGTGATGCCATCTGTCTGACAGCTAAAGCTTGGCCGAAATTGGGTCATGCAACAGGACAATGATCCCAAGCACACAAGAAAATCTACAACAGAATGGCTGAAAAAGAAAAGAATCAAGGTGTTGCAATGGCCCAGTCAAAGTCCAGACCTCAACCCGATTGAAATGCTGTGGTGGGACCTTAAGAGAGCTGTGCTTAAAAAAATGCCCACAAACCTCAGTGAACTGAAGCAACGTTCCTCCACAACGATGTGAGAGACTAATAAAGTCATACAGAAAACGATTACTTCAAGTTACGTATTGCTGCTAAAGGTGGTTCTACAAGCTATTGAATCATAAGGTATACTTAGTTTTTCACACATGGCTTCTCCATTATGGCTTTATTTTTGTACATAAATAATGACTGTGCAATATGTCATGTGTTGTTGTTCATATGAGGTTGTATTTACCTAATTTTAAGATCTGCTAAGGAACAAATGATTGTTATTATGTTCTGATATGTAAAACCATAGAATTCAAAGAGGGTACTTTCTTTTTCACACAGAAAAAAGGTAGGTATGGCAGTTCACAGCCGTCCGTGTGGGTAAATCAAAGTGAAATCAAAAAGTAAAAATTAACTTTATTGTGCACTAGACATAAACAAAATGCCACAAGAAAACTCTGATGCGTTTCGTCCTGTAACTAGGACTTTGTCAAAGAGTAACTGTTATGAGGACAGGGTGATTGTTATATGGTGGCGCCTAAAATGTGATTGGTTGCACACAATTGGTGCATCACTGCAAACCCATCTGCTATATAATCAGGCTTGAAATAAAGAAAGAAAAGCACTTCTTATTTCTCATATAAATAAAACATACAGAACAGCTACAAGCTCAAATTGAACCCCCAAAATACCCACAACATATATATAAGCATATAAGTTTCACAGAGGAGTGCTACTGAGCATGGCAATTTATATTTAAAACCAGAGACATAACATAAAACACAGACAAAGCTCAGTGCACATCCAGAAAAACTTATATACGGTACAGTGCCTAAATATACATGTATAAATTTATACATGTATATTTAGGCACTGTACCGTATATAAGTTTTTCTGGATGTGCACTGAGCTTTGTCTGTGTTTTATGTTATGTCTCTGGTTTTAAATATAAATTGCCATGCTCAGTAGCACTCCTCTGTGAAACTTATATGCTTATATATATGTTGTGGGTATTTTGGGGGTTCAATTTGAGCTTGTAGGTGTTCTGTATGTTTTATAATTCTTGTGCAGCTAGTCTTGGCTGTTTTGGAGGGTGGCAACCTCCTATCCAATTGAAGCTCACTCCCTCCCACATTTAAATGGTTAAAAGCTCACTCCATGGCATCTCCAACTATCAGGGGAACTTGCCTGCATGCAGTGTGATTGTGACAAATCTATTACAGAGTGCTTTTCCTGGTAATGTACAGGTTAATAAAAGCTTCAATCAGACTTAGAACTTTTGCAACTCATATTGACAGATTTATTATAAATCATTCTTCCTGGCAATGCACAGGTTATTAAGAATTTATATTAGTGTAGGGACCCTTGAACGTGGTCTGCCGTGAAGTTTGGCTCAAGGGCTTACAACAATTTGGCCAAAATGTTAAACTAAAAGACCATTTTATTTATTAGTTATTTATACATGTATATTTAGGCACTGTACCGTATATAAGTTTTTCTGGATGTGCACTGAGCTTTGTCTGTGTTTTATGTTATGTCTCTGGTTTTAAATATAAATTGCCATGCTCAGTAGCACTCCTCTGTGAAACTTATATGCTTATATATATGTTGTGGGTATTTTGGGGGTTCAATTTGAGCTTGTAGGTGTTCTGTATGTTTTATAATTCTTGTGCAGCTAGTCTTGGCTGTTTTGGAGGGTGGCAACCTCCTATCCAATTGAAGCTCACTCCCTCCCACATTTAAATGGTTAAAAGCTCACTCCATGGCATCTCCAACTATCAGGGGAACTTGCCTGCATGCAGTGTGATTGTGACAAATCTATTACAGAGTGCTTTTCCTGGTAATGTACAGGTTAATAAAAGCTTCAATCAGACTTAGAACTTTTGCAACTCATATTGACAGATTTATTATAAATCATTCTTCCTGGCAATGCACAGGTTATTAAGAATTTATATTAGTGTAGGGACCCTTGAACGTGGTCTGCCGTGAAGTTTGGCTCAAGGGCTTACAACAATTTGGCCAAAATGTTAAACTAAAAGACCATTTTATTTATTAGTTATTTATACATGTATATTTAGGCACTGTACCGTATATAAGTTTTTCTGGATGTGCACTGAGCTTTGTCTGTGTTTTATGTTATGTCTCTGGTTTTAAATATAAATTGCCATGCTCAGTAGCACTCCTCTGTGAAACTTATATGCTTATATATATGTTGTGGGTATTTTGGGGGTTCAATTTGAGCTTGTAGGTGTTCTGTATGTTTTATAATTCTTGTGCAGCTAGTCTTGGCTGTTTTGGAGGGTGGCAACCTCCTATCCAATTGAAGCTCACTCCCTCCCACATTTAAATGGTTAAAAGCTCACTCCATGGCATCTCCAACTATCAGGGGAACTTGCCTGCATGCAGTGTGATTGTGACAAATCTATTACAGAGTGCTTTTCCTGGTAATGTACAGGTTAATAAAAGCTTCAATCAGACTTAGAACTTTTGCAACTCATATTGACAGATTTATTATAAATCATTCTTCCTGGCAATGCACAGGTTATTAAGAATTTATATTAGTGTAGGGACCCTTGAACGTGGTCTGCCGTGTAGTTTGGCTCAAGGGCTTACAACAATTTGGCCAAAATGTTAAACTAAAAGACCATTTTATTTATTAGTTATTTATACATGTATATTTAGGCACTGTACCGTATATAAGTTTTTCTGGATGTGCACTGAGCTTTGTCTGTGTTTTATGTTATGTCTCTGGTTTTAAATTCTCATATAAATAGCCAAGGCACCACCCAATAGAAACCACCAATAGCCCCACAAAAAATACAAAACAATACTGTGAACAGATCATAAATAAAATGAAAAAGAATATCATGTTAAAAAACGGGAGATGGTATATTAAATTAAAGCCAAAACCTGCAATTAAAAAACAGTAGTTCTGTGGCAACTCAAAAAAACACACATATGTTGCAAAATATACAAAACAATATAAGTCTATCAAATATTAGTCATCGCATAATTATAAAATATATAAACACCAATAGATAGATGAATAAAAAACAAAATAACCCAGTGATGTTAGAGGTATATAAATAAACCTCAATGATATAGGCAAGAGAGAGATGTAGAGGATATATATACCATGAACAATTCTATTGGTCAAAAAATGTTTAAGCTCCCATTCGATGTTTATACCTGTGGGCTGTAAAGTATTCATGGTATAAATCCAATACACCTCTCTCATATTTAATTTATTCTGTCTATCACCCACTCAGGGGTGAACCAGTACATGTTCTATTCCATGGAATGTAAAGTTAGCAATGCCTCCTAAAGGACATTGGGAGAAATGACGTGACACTGGATGTGTTAAATCTTTCTTTTTGATTAGTCTAACGTGTTCCTGTATTCTTAGTCGAAGTGATCTAATAGTACGGCCAACATAAGACATTTTACAACCACATTGCAAGTGGTAAATAACATAGCTAGTATAGCAATTAATAAAGGTAGTAATGCAAACCTTTTTACTGTTAACAAAAATGGTTTTAGTAGTGTTAGCGTATCTGCATATAGAGCACCTTCCACAAGGAAAGAAACCTTTTGGAATACCTCTGATTTGAGAGTCTCGAGGAATTGAATTAAATAAACTGGTTGAAAGATAAGATGCCAACGTATTGGCTTTTTTGTACACAAACCTAGGGCCTCCCTGTATAATAGGGGCAATATCCTTGTCCAGTGTACAGTAAGTATCTTCCAATGTTTAAGGAAGATTTCACAAATAGATTGAGATTGTTTATTAAATGTAGATATAAATAAGGGACAAGAAAAATCGTTAGTAGAATAGATTTGTGATCTTTTTTTGTTATTATGTTGTTTCTTTGTAATAATGTCTTTTGTATTTAAGGAATCCGCATGATCAAAGGCTGCCTGGATATCCCTTTCATTGTAACCCCTAGCCAAAAATCTGTCCGCCATATTACGCGATTTTGCAAGGAATGCATCCTTGTCAGAACATAGTCTCTTTAAAAGAATAAACTGTGCCCTAGGTATACTTTTAATTAAAAACCTAGGATGGCAGCTTTGTGCATACAGAAGTGAGTTCCTGGAATGATCTTTTCTGAAGATATCTGTTTGAATATGTTTCTCACTGTCAATTAACAAGGTTATATCTAAATAATCAATATGGTGCATATGGTGTTTATAAGTGAAATTTAAGTTTAAATTGTTAATATTTAAAGTGTTAATAAAAGTGGTAAGTCAACATCCCCATCCCACACCAAAATAAGATCGTCAATAAATGGTCTGTAAAAAATAATGTGATTACGATATATATATTAGTCATGATAAATGTGCTGTGCCTCCCATAAACCCATAAACAATTTAGCATATAAAGGTGCAAACGATGTGCCCATGGCTGTGCCTAATTTTTGTAAATAAAATTGTGATTCAAAAAGAAAATAATTGTGTGTTAATAAAAATTGATCGATTCAAGCAAAAAAGCACATAAAGTGATTGGTAAGTGAGAAAGATCCAAAAATTGACGAACCGCTGTAACACCGTGCTCATGTGAATATGTATGTCAATTGGAGTGCTACTGGGTGTGGCTGAATGTATACAACAAAAAATAAAGAAGCCCAAAGCTACATCCAATATGCAAAAATATACAGCGAAAAACTGTATAAACACACAAATAAAAAAGAAACCCAATAAAAAGCACTCAGATATTTCAAAAAAAGATTAAACAGATATGTTACAAAGTTTACAAAATCATTTTAATTAAACACATCTCCATAATAAACATACAATTAAAAAACATGACACCAAACCCCGAAAAGTTCCCACACCTCCTGAAATAAAAAAGGAATATAAATACTAATACAAGAAAATGAAGAACAAATAGTGATCAGGTACAAAACTGCAGTTTACTCACAACCGGCCAGTCATCGAAGTGAAGCACTAGTAGCAGATGCCCTGATAAACAGGCTGGCTCACAGTCATTACAGTATGTCCCGCATGTCAATCCCACTTTTCTGTCAACATTTAATAAAAAGGGATTCTATACATGTAATGCTTGCAGAGTTTGTCGATTTATGCGACAGGCAGATTCCTTTTCAGACAGTGCAAGAATCAGAGAATGTAAGATATATTATTTTCTTAATTGTAAATCTATGAGAGTTATTTGTTATTTGACCTGTCCCTGTAATCTGATTTACGTGGGTATGACAACAAGGGAGATCCGATTTAGGATATTAGAACATGTTCGCAATATTAAGAGCGCACAGAGGGATCTTGATTCTTTAAAAAATATATCATCTGTGGCACGACACTTTTTACAGGAACATGGGGCGGGCAGCGCCACTCTCTCTGCCTTTGTATATTGCTTTGTAATAATGTCTTTTCTATGTAAGGAATCCGCATGATCAAAGGCTGCCTGGATATCCCTTTCATTGTAACCCCTAGCCAAAAATCTGTCCGCCACTCTCTCTGCCTTTGCTATTGATAGAGTATCACTTGGCATTAGAGGGGGCGATTTAGAGAAAGCACTCTTGCAGAGAGAGTGTTGCTGGATCGTTCAACTTGGTTCCATGAATGAATGATTATTTAGGCTAAGCCATGTTCCTGTAGTTATTAATATGGGTGTTTCAAGTGTAGCTTTCCAAATCACCAGTTATATCATTATTAATATGTACAGTTATGTCCGGAAATAATTGGACACTGATACAAGTTTTGTTATTTCGGCTGTGTACCAAAATAAATTCAAGTTACAGTTAAATAATGAATATGTGCCTAAAGTGCAGTCTATCAGCTTTAATTTGAGGGCATTCACATCCAAATTGGAGGAAGGGTTTAGGAATTACATCTCTTTAATATGTAGACCCCTCTTTTTCAAGGGACGAAAATTAAATGGACAATTGACTCAAAAGCTGTTTCATGGAAAGGTGTGGGCTATTTCTTCGTTATTTCATCATCAATTAAGCAGGTAAAAGATCTGGGGTTGATTCCAGGTGTGGAATTCACATTTGGAAGCTGTTGCTGTGAACCCACAACATGTGGTCAAAGGAGCTCTCAATGCAAGTGAAACAGGGCATCCTTAGGCTGCAAAAAACAAGAAAATCCATCAGAGAGATAGCAGGAACATCAGGAGTGACCAAATCAACAGTTTGGTAC
Source organism: Ascaphus truei (assembly GCF_040206685.1). Taxonomy (NCBI): domain Eukaryota; kingdom Metazoa; phylum Chordata; class Amphibia; order Anura; family Ascaphidae; genus Ascaphus; species Ascaphus truei. The sequence goes on from NC_134486.1 coordinate 105,858,025, forward strand.
ATTCTGAGAAAAAAAGAACGCACTGGTGAGCTCTGCAACACAAAAAGGCCTTGACGTCCACGGAAGATAACAGTGGTGGATGATCGTACGATCCTTTCCATGGTAAAGAAAAACCCCTTCACAACATTGAGCCAGGTGAAGAACACTCTCCAGGAGGTAGGCATATCATTATCCAAGTCTACCATAAAGAGAAGACTTCACGAGAGCAAATACAGATGGTTAATCACAAGGTGCAAACCATTCATTAGCCTCAAGAATAGAAAGGCCAGATTAGACTTTGCAAAACAATATCTAAAAAAGCCAGCCCAGTTCTGGAACAGCATTCTTTGGACAGATGAAACTAAGATCAACCTATACCAGGATGATGGGAAGAAAAAAGTAGGGAGAAGGCTTGGAATGGCTCATGATCCGAAGCATACCACATCATCTGTAAAACACGGTGGAGGCAGTGTGATGGCATGGGCATGCATGGCTTACAATGGCACTGGGTCACTAGTGTTTATTGATGATGTGACAGAAGACAGAAGCAGCTGGATGAATTCTGAAGTGTATGGGGATATATTGTCTGCTCAGATTCAGCCAAATTCAGTAAAGTTGATTGGACGGCGCTTCACTTTACAGATGGACAATGACCCAAAACATACTGCAAAAGCAACCCAGAAGTTTTTTTAAGACAAAGATGTGGAATATTCTGCAATGGCCGAGTCAATCACCTGATCTCAACCCGATTGAGCATGCAATTCACTTGCTGAAGACAAAACGTAAGGCAGAAAGACCCACGAACAAACAACAACTGAAGACAGCTGCAGTAAAGGCCTGGCAATGCATCACAAAGGAGGAAACCCAGCGTTTGGTGATGTCCATGCATTCCAGACTTCAAGCAGTCATTGCCTGCAAAGGATTCTCGACAAAGTATTAAAAATTAACATTTTATTTATGATTGTGTTAATTTGTCCAATTACATTTGAGCCCCTGAAATAAGGGGACTGTGTATGAAAATGGTTGCAATTCCTAAACGTTTCATACGATATTTTTGTGCAACCCCTTGAATTAAAGCTGAAAGTCTGCACTTCTATTGCATCTCGGTTGTTTCATTTCAAATCTATTGTGGTGGCGTACAGAGCCAAAATTATGAAAATTGTGTCACTGTCCAATTATTTCCGGACCTAACTGTATATAATATATGAGTTTCTGGTGCTTTAATATTCTGGATAAGCTGTTTTCTCTTTTGATTTAAAATGTTTAACTTTGTCTTTATTTTGTGTTTTTGATGGCTATTAATCTAGATACCTATACACTCCACCATTCACATTATCATCCTTGTTTTTCTGACCATAGACGAAGAAAAAAGTTTCTGCCGCGATGTTGATACGCTTGATGACGTCTGTCTCTTTGATTTTCAACGCTGAGCAGAATGAGGATCTTTGACAACATCGACACTGCTGCCCTGCACATCAGTGATCTGTGTCCACCACTGGCTTGTGATGTCTATATACCCCACCATGCAGATTGTCATCTATGTCGTGCTGACAAAAGAGGGAGAAAACAGTCTCTACAGTGATGCTGACACGCCTGATGACATCTGTCTTTATGATGATTCTCAATGCAGAGCAGAATGACGATCTCTGTGACATTGACATTGCTGCCCTGCATATCAGCGATCTGTATCCACCATTGGTTTGTGGTATTTGGATGAATACCTTTATCCCTATTGCTTTCATTTTGCCACTCAAGAGAACTATAATATGGACATTTATGTCAAGCTTCTCAATTGGGATGCCTGTATTATCATATACTGTACATATTTGGGGGGAACAGACATATAATCAGAAGACCATATACAGCCCCCTATAATTGCACTCAAGATAGGTGACATATGAGTATAATGTCAATAATTAGAAGGCTAGGTCTAAGCCAAATCCAAAATATATAGGATATAAAGCTGAAAGGTCACACTAAAATGAAAAAAATAAAGACTTTAATGTTACTACAATAAACAACTGACAAAAGTTTCCAATAATTTCAATATGAATTATAAGGAATACAAAGCACTCCAAGATTTGGAGAAAAATGACAACATTACCATTAAACCATCCGATAAGGGTGGGAATGTTGTCATTTTAGATACTCCCTCATATGTGAGTGAGTGTATCAGACTTTTGTCCGATAGACACTGTTATAGGATCTTACCTAGTGATCCGACTGAAACATTCAAAGCAGAATTGCTTGACATTCTACACTTGGCTATTGAAAACAAAGTCATTTCCAAAACAGAATTGGAATTTATTTACATCAAATACCCCCCTCTGTCTACTTTCTACCACTTACCAAAGGTCCACAAAGGTATCCACCCACCACCTGGTAGACCAATAGTATCGGGCGTGGGCAATCTCACTTCCCACGCCAGTATCTACCTGGATACTTTTCTTCGTCCTTTTGTGGAAACCCTTCCCTCATACCTAAAAGATACGAAAGCAGTATTGATGAGGTTAGAAGGCATTACAGTGGATCAGAATACTCTGTTCGTAGGGATCGATGTTGAGAGCCTTAATACAAGCATACCGCATGTCTCAGGAATACAAGCTGTCCGACATTTTCTAAGGGCTAGAGACACTCATTCCAAGGTACATAATGAATTTGTTATACGGTTATTGAATTTTGTGCTGACCAGGAACTTCTTTCTATTTAACCAAAAAATCTATCATCAGATCCAAGGTACCGCCATGGGCACCACATGTGCCGCCACATATGCCAACTTATATCTGGGCTGGTGGGAGGAGACCGTGGTGTTCATGGAGGATCACTCCCGTTATACTGATCACATCGACCTTTGGGTGCGGTACATCGATGATGTGCTGCTCCTGTGGAACGGCACCAAAGAGCTCCTGGTAGAATTTATTGACAAATTAAATGTGAACAAGCACAATCTCAGACTTACGTTTGAAGTTCAATCTGAGAGTATCAACTTTCTCGATATAACCGTTAACAAAAAACAAGTGGGTACACTTGAGACTACAATATACCGCAAACCAACTGCGACGAATAGTCTTTTGGCAGCTGACAGCCATCATCCTAGACACCTTATCTCCAACATCCCTACTGGACAGTTTTTGCATCTTAAACGTAATTGCTCAACAACAGCAGAGTTTAAAATTCAAGCACTAGACCTCACTAGACGTTTCATTGACAGAGGGTATTCCAAGACATCTGTGAAAAAACTTTTTCATAGATCACTTATCACACCCAGATCTAGCCTCCTCACTGATCATCCCTCCCATATGGATACCGAGACTCAGGACATTAGATTTATAGGCACCTACTGTAATCAATGGGCATCAATACGTAGGATCCTGACCAAACACTGGCATATTTTGCTACAGGATCAAGATCTGGCCAAGATCCTTAAGGATAGACCACATATGGTCAGTCGCCGAGCGGTTAATTTACGGGACCGCCTGGTCCATAGCCACTTTCACAGTAAACCGACACATACATGGTTGGATCACAAACCCACTGGAACTTACACTTGCGGACGTTGCAAAGCGTGCCCCTCAGTGAAAGTGACAAAAACTTTCACGGACTCTACTGGCATGCACACCTATACCATCAAAGACTTTATAAACTGTCTAACTACAGGTGTGATATATCTCATCAATTGTGCGTGTGGGAAACAATACGTTGGGGAGACCCACAGGGCATTTAAAATTCGAATACTGGAGCACCTTGGATCTGTCCGTAACAAATTAGACACGCCGGTGGCGAGACATGTTAATAATGCACATCAGGGGGATTCATCCAATTTACAATTCATTGGAATCTCACATATACCCTGGGGCCCACGCAAGGGCAACTGGGACATCAGGCTACGACAGCATGAATGTCGGTGGATCTACCATCTGAACACACTGGCCCCCAATGGCCTCAACAAGGGGTTTATCTTTTCACCCTTTTTGCCCTAGGGTTTAGAGGGAACCAGGTATATAGTTAAATATGTTAACATTAGCAGTAGGAGCTGTATTGACTCTTTTAGGCGGCTCCGCCTAGTGTAGTCCACTCCTACACCATCCTATGTTACTTTACCCCTGATGTGCATTATATATTCATGCATTTATACAGAGTATATATCATATACTTTTACGCCACCCTGTGATAGACCAAGATCCTACATGCTGTGCTTCATTCTATACCATATTCTTCCTAGGTGGAGACACATATATATATATATATATACATTTATGTATATCCTTTAAGACAACATATTATATATGTTTTTCCATCCCCTGCCCTTTGGTATGCACTTATACTGTAAGCATAATCGTCTCCCATCAGATATCCACCAGGCAGTGTGTGCCCTCTCCAGCATTTATCATTAACCTCTGGCTCTTCTTATTTCCCTTCCCTTCTTCCCCCCCCCTCCCCCGTTCCCTTCCCCCCCCCCTTCCTCGATTCCTCTATGTACTCTGTCAGTCTGACAGATGTAATGGCTATGCCCCTTTAAGATTAACAGGCATTGGTCATTGGTCCCGCTCCTCGAGGACGGCTTATAAGGTCCCACTTCACGACGTGACTCTACACCTGACTCCTCCCCCTTGAGAAAGCACGCGGTGACGCGTGAAACGTACGTCGGGGTACGCCGTGACGTCATCACGCTGACGCATGCGCGGCAAGTGTGTTAGAGGAACGGCAACTCCTAACCTTCTCATGGAGTTCACAGGCTGCACCAGGGACATCAGGTTGTATAAGCATATACCTCATTGCTGATGCACACGTTCTGTGGGGTTTTTTTGCCATTGTGCACTTCGCAGTTAATTAACTTTATTGCGCTACCCCACAGGCACCCATTATTGGGAAATATATTGAGGCTACCTATACTCTGTGTATACAGATGGTTATCTCGATCTAAGTGTGTTTACTGATTGTCAATCACACACTGTGCATATACTTCACATCTACTACCTACCCTGTCTCCTGTGTATTTAAATCATTGGTTATTGCAACCTTCTTGTTTACAACCCAGCACCTGTTGATTTAGCTCCCAACTTGATAGCAGCTCCTGCTCTTGGTTATATCTGTTAACCATATTTGCACCGTTACCACGCACATTAGGGGATTTTATTTATGCACCTGTTGTGCATTTTTATTGTGTTTCGTCGTTTTTATTGTAGTAACATTAAAGTCTTTATTTTTTTCATTTTAGTGTGACCTTTCAGCTTTATATCCTATATATTTTGGATTTGGCTTAGACCTAGCCTTCTAATTATTGACATTATACTCATATGTCACCTATCTTGAGTGCAATTATAGGGGGCTGTATATGGTCTTCTGATTATATGTCTGTTTCTGTTTAATGATTTCTCCCTTGCACCAGGTAGACCTTGTCTCTTTGTTTGTATGTTTGGCGTAGCGACGTGCCCTTTGTGTATTTATACTGTACATTTTTGTCAAGGAATGGCAACTAATATGCTGTCACTTTGAATCTACATTGTTGCTCTCTATGGTTACATTTTTCTATTGGAAATCGCCATCTATCTACTGTATGAGCAATCTGTTTGTTTTATAATCCTAAGGGCAGTTGAAAACCTATAAATGTCTGTTTATCAAATCTGCTGAATCTGCACTGTGGTTGATAATGTTTAATAGTGGAACATGGAAAGGAACATTTACACTTATAATTCACCCATCTGTGCATTTTGATGAATAATAGAGCTGCATATATTTGGGTCTAATATGATGTTTCTCCTAGTTTACCTATATGGTAGAAAGACATTGTGAATATAAGACTCGGAAATACATCAGTGTTTTACATTGTTCATTTTTTACATCTCAGAGTTCCGTGCTGTGCTAGCGCGTTGTCAGTGCTGATTGGCTGAGTTCTAACGCATGCACAATTCAGTCGCAATAGCCGAGGACACGGAAACGCGGACATTTAAATGCATACTGCTGCGGCAGACTTTATTCTAACAAATCACAGTTTGTCCCTGGCTTGTTCCTGGAATGCGACGCTGTTCACCAGGAGCATGCCGCACTACTTTTGCTTTCCCAGCCACGGGTCATGCCCGGCTGACGCGCGGTTGATGTGTTAATTGATAATGGTTCAGGATTTAATAGGCTGCAATGCTTCGTGTGTCCGCCAGATGGCATAAATTCATGAATTGTAATATATATATACTGTATAACAACAACCCCTATAACCCCTAACATACTGTACACATAGAGTACTGTATATGCACATCAATGATACTATAGGCCGGCGGGGGCAAGATGTGTTTGCAGCAGAGAGAGATCCGCTGCACTCTCTGCGCAAACATCGGCACATTAAAAATTATTTAAAATACATTTTTATTTATAGTGTAGATGTGCAGGGGGTCTCTGGAGCTGAACCGCATTGGTTTCAGGTCGGGGGACCCCCTGCTTCCCGAGATACAGGCCCCTTTATGAGGTGCCGGTATCCCTCGGCATTTAAAGGTCCCGATCACGTGACCGCGGCATGTAAACCAAGCAGAGGGATACCGGCACCCCCTAAAGGGGCCTGTATCTCGGGGAGCAGGGGGTCCCCGGACCTAAAACCACAGCGGTTCAGCTCCAGAGACCCTCTGCACATCTACAGTATAAATAAAACACCCATATCAATAAAGAATCGTTCCTTACCTTTGCGGCTATGTGCTATGGTAACGAAGCAGCATTAATGTATTTTTAATAATATTGTACAGTGAGCAGGGGGTTCCCTGAGCCAGAAATCAAAGCTCAAGGGACCCCCTGCTTGCTCCTGCACAATATTATTAAAATACAGAAATGCTGCTTCTTTACCATAGCTGATAGCCGCTAAGGCAATGAAGGGTTAAGGCAGAATAGCATGTTTATTGGGGACATTTTCCCCCAATAAACATTGCAATAAACAACATACAGTACAGTACACCCCCTGTGTATTTAAAATACATAAACAACAATAAATACATTAAATATATATTTTTAATGTGTCTGTTAAACCTCCCTGCCTGGACTGTAATCTATGTAAGGCCCCCTCCCCCTAAAGTGTCTGTTACACAGATTACAGTCAAGGCAGGAAAATTTAAGCCCTCCTCCCCCTATTGTGTCTGTTAAACTTCCCTGCCGTGACTGTAATCTGTGTAAAGCCCCCTCCCCGTAATGTGTCTGTTTAATCTCCCTGGCCTGTGTTTCTGTGAGTGCAGTGTATGTAAATGTGGGGAGGGGGATCCCGTGTAAATATAACGCAGCGCCTCACTGCCAATGGCCCACCCCGTGGGGCCTAACCACCCACACCCACTACCCACTACCCACCTGCCCATGGCCCCTCCACTGCTGCAAAACAGAGACAAAAAATAAAACATCCAAAGTAATGTCCCCTAACCCCTCAATCACCATAGCGGTTATTAACCGCTACAGTCATTAATGGTTTAACTCACACCAAGGGCCAAATACCCCCTTCACCCACCCCCGCTACCCACAATAAAGCGGGCATGGTGGGTTAACCCCTTCATTGCCTTAGTGGCTATCAGCTATGGTAATGAAGCAGCATTTCTGTATTTTAATAATATTGTGCAGGAGCAAGCAAGGGGTCCCTTGAGCTTTGATTTCTGGCTCAGGGAACCCCCTGCTCACTGTACAATATTATTAAAAATACATTCATGCTGCTTCGTTACCATAGCACATAGCCGCAAAGGTAAGGAATGAGTGTTTATTGATGTGTGTGTTTTATTTATACTGTAGATGTGCAGAGGGTCTCCGGAGCTGAACCGCTGTCGTTTTAGGTCAGGGGACCCCCTGCTCCCCGAGATACAGGCCCCTTTAAGGGGTGCCGGTATCCCTCTGCTTGGTTTACATGCCGCTGTCACGTGATCGGGACCTTCAAATGCAGAGGGATACCGGCACCTCATAAAGGGGCCTGTATCTCGGGAAGCAGGGAGTCCCCCGACCTGAAACCAATACGGTTCAGCTCCGGAGACCCCCTGCACATCTACACTCTAAATAAAAATGTATTTTAAATAATTTTTAATGTGCCGATGTTTGCGCAGAGAGAGCAGTGGATCTCTCTCTGCTGCAAATACATCTCGCCCCCGCCGGCCTATAGTATCATTGATGTGCATATACAGTACTGTATGTGTACAGTACTGTATGATAGGGGTTATAGGGGATGGCTTCAAAGACAACAGCTCGCAAACGCCCCCATGAGTTTTTACACGGCATTGCAGTATTGCAGACAGCGGGAATAAAATGCTTAAATCACAGCCGCGAAAATAACGCATTACACTCCGGGCGAAAACGACACAAACCGCACATCACCGGGATATTCTGAAATTCGCGGAGCTAGCCGAGTTAGAATAAAGTTGGTCGCCACTGTAGGTTTAACAGCACATAACAGGGCCTGTACCTCGGGAAGCAGGGTGTCCCCGGATCTGAAATCAATGCAGTTCTGCTCCGGAGACCCCCTGCTCATGTACACTAGTATTAAAAGTTTTTTTAAGGAGGCGCATACGTGACAGCAGGGTGCATGGAAGCTTGAGTTAAAAGCTCCGTCCCTACCGGCATTTAAAACTCATGTTTTCGGCATATTAAATAAATAAAGATCAAAGACAAGCGGAGATCTATCTGCAGGAACACCACAGAATGCCAATGAGATCGCAATCTCGTAGAAAAGCTCCCGTCTTAACAGACTATTTTCGGAGAGGAGTGTTGGCACGAGCGAGAGAAGTGGAAGAGGCGAAGCAAATGGAGGGCTCCGACTCAAACAGTGAGAAATCTGCGAGTAGATCCACGAGCGGAGCGATAGGGAATGGGTCACAAGAAGTGACATGAAGCAGTCCTGTTCTGAAATGAAGACATTCTTCCAGAAAGAGCTATGGGACATTGACAGTCTGGGAGACAGAACAAACACACTACAAACAAAAATGGATACCACCATTAAAGCCCTCAAAAAAAATGAAAAAACCACAGCCCATTTGCACACTATGATCACTGAAGCCATAACGGATCCAGAGGAGTTCGCCTCAAAATGGATGGCACATATATTGCCTGATAAATCAGAAGCAGAGCTCCTCTATGACAGATGTCACAGGGCACTCCGTTCAAAGCCTCAACCTGTGGAACCTCCAAGGGCCATAATTATCAGATTGCATTATTTTAAAATAAAAGAAAACATCTGCCAAATCGCAAGAGCCTCAAGGAACATGGAGTTTGAGGGAATAAAATGACAAGTTTTCCAGGACCTTGAACCTGCCACCCTGTCTAAGAGAAGAGCCCTGACATCAGTGACCAAAATCTTAAGAGATAATGGGGTCCGCTATAGGTGGCTGCTCCCCTTCGGGCTGATGATGCTAAAAAATGGGGCTGCATTCACGTTGTGGCCCGCTTACCTGAACAAAATTGGCTTATCTGTCGTCCCCTCCAGTCCTGCTCGGCAGCAGTTGGGGGAAGATTCTGCTCCGGAGGAGTCCTGGCAGCGAGTGAGGGCTTCAGGGAAAAGCAATGCTTAACAGGCTCTCAAGCGTCAATCATCCCCAATTAAAGATTTAAAGGAGCCATACCAAGTCCTGTAGGTTGAAAACAGTAGGAGGCTTCCTCCATTCATGCCGACATAGTACCCTGGTGGCGGGAAGGTGAACTACGGCCATCTTTAATCTTGATTGTGGAGCTGAAGATGAAGACCTCCGGTGGCAGGAAAAAGAACTGTGGCCATCTTGGATCCTGCTGGTGGAGCTGGTGATGATGACCCCTCCTGGCGGAAAAGAGAATTGCAGTCATCCATGTCCACAGTGACAGAACGGGAGGTGAAGATGGCAGATCCGTGCGAGTAGACCAGGAGGACTCCATATGCATTGAAGACATCCCAACTGCACAGCAGATTCCCTATTCTAATAGTATTAAATAAATCAAAGGGGGGTGGGGGGGATTAAAAAAAGAGGGGAGGGAAAGGAAGAGTGCGGGGACTCAGGTCATAGTAAAGTTAAGGGGTTGAGGGGAGGGGGGGGCGAGGGGAAGAAGGGGGGGAGAAAAGGGGGCGGGGAAGAAAAGAGGTAGAGAAAGAGGGAAAAAAAAGGGATCTTGCTGTAGATTATTGGGTGTTCAGACCCACTAGGGCCTGCCACGAAGGTACAAATACTGAAAACCAAACTATCAAGATACTTGGGGATGTTTGACTGGGTGTTATAATACTGTACTAGAGTAAATGCGCTGGGTTATGTAAATAGAGTTATAAGTCTTTGTACATATACCAAGCAATGTTAAAGTTATGGAGTTGCCGGTATAAGGACCACCTTGGCCGATCGCCTGCGACTCAGGATGTGTACTTTGGGGTTTCACCAAATACACACTCAAGTCCCTAGGGAGCCTGACCACCGATCTGTCACGGGGGCAAAGGGTTTTAGTCACTTTTTTTACCCACCATAACCTTAATAGTCGTGGTGATTACCTACTCTTATCTCATTTGAGCAAATGTCAGCAAGCCAACCTCACACTGATGATACCCATTAAGGTTGAAACATGTCTGTGAGTGGGTTAACTGACTTTGCATCTCCCAAGTCCTTGCTTAAAAGCTGTGTTTAAAGCAGCATGCATTGACTAAGGGTTGCTCATGTAATGTGAGCATGAGATAAAAAGTGGCACTGTGTGCTCATTTGCATGTCATTTCCCAGAATCCCTTGCTGCAGTGGAAGTGCTGTTTGCTGGGTGATAATGGTGAAAGACAGGGTTGCAGACCTGTCTAAGACATGCAAATGAATATACAGGAATATTTACAGTTGCTATATATATATTGTGACAGAAACCAGGGGATGGTAATAAATTCCGTATATAGGGCTCCCAGGATACTAGACAGTTTCTATCCTGTTTGGCCTGGGAGTGCAGCCTTATAATACATACACTCCATCCCACAGTTTGGCAAGCGCTGGAACTGAGGGATGAGAGATCCAGACCAGAGTTTGTCTGCTGCCTGATTTCTGTCACCTGTCATGCTAATTAGGAATCAGGTATGAAAGACTGATTTCCTGTTTGCTCTGGTCTCCCCACAAGAGCCAGGAGGCTGGAAGGCTGCTGAACTACAGAGGGGAGAAGCCTCTTCCCCAAACAGGTTCAATCTTTCTGTTCATTTGTGTAAGACTGCAAAAGTACCGTGTTTTGATGTTGGAAGTGGAAAAGCCACTTCCAACCCTGAGTCAGGGATATCTAAGTTAAGTTATCGCTCAGGTGAGCAGCTTTTGTTTTGATCTGTTTTCTGTTGTATGCACTGTGGCAGTCTCAGTGCCTGGGACTGAATAAACCAGGCATAGCCTGTTTAAAGGAACAGTACGTGACGCCTCATCATTTAACCTACCCTAAAAGACCGTGTTCTAAACAGTCCCGGACAAACGACGGAGCCCCGGAGTAAGCCGTTTGTCACATATGGTGGAGAATGCGGGCAGAGCACTAGGGGGTCTGCGGGTTGAAGAACTTTGAAAAAAAAAAAAAAAAAAAAAGTTTTTTTCATCCTCTGCAAACAAGATGGAAGACGTGGTGGGTGCGCTGGAACGCAATGTCGCTGCCCAGAAAGACGCGAATGAAACCCAGCAACAGCTGTTAATAGCCCAGCAAGAAACTAATGCAAACCAGCAGCAGACGAATGCAGCCCATCAACAGCTGCTAATAGCCCAGCAAGAGATTAATGCCAACCAGCAAGAGGCGAATGCAAACCAGCAACAGACGAATGAAGCCCTGCAAAACGCGAATGCAAACCAGCAAGAGACAAACCGCTTGCTGAGAGAGGAGCAACAGCGGTTCGCTCAGGGCTTACAGCAGGAACTCGAGATCCTGAGGGGGACTATCAGTAACCTTCCACTGGCAGCGGCAGCCCCAGTACCGAAAATGACCAGGGCAAGCCACTACCTTCAGAAGATGGGACCCTCGGATGATGTGGAAGCCTATCTTCTCACGTTTGAACGCACGGCACAGAGAGAGGGATGGCCAGAAGCTGAGTGGGCTGGTCTAATCGCACCCTTCCTAAGCGGCGAACCCCAGAAGGCTTACTTTGATCTAGAGCCAGCCGAAGCTAACGTCTATGCAAAATTGAAGTTCGAGATCCTCGCCCGCCTCGGCGTAACCACGGCTGTTCGCGCCCAAAGGTTTCACGCATGGTCCTTCACGATGGATAAAGCCACCCGAAGCCAGATGTATGACCTCATCCACCTCGCCCGGAAGTGGCTACAACCCGAGATCAACTCAGCCAGCCACATCGTGGAACGGTTGGTCATGGACCAGTTCTTGAGGAAACTTCCCTCTGCCTTACGCCGTTGGGTCAGTCGGAGTGACCCCCACAATGCGGATGAGCTTGTGGCCCTCGTAGAAAGGTACAATGCAGCAGAAGAGCACCCGCAACCCACAGTCGTGGAGCAACCCCACTACCCGAGGTTCCAGGACTCTTCCAGAGACGGTAAAAGGGTACCGGGGTTAAGGGGCGCTGAAGAGCGGCGACCACCTTCACGCAGCACCAGCAACAGTGGTTCGCACACTAAGGGCAATAGCCAACATGGGGAGCCGGGAAAAGGCTCTAAGTGGGACACAGACTATGTACCTAAATGTGTAAATTGTCATGAGAGGGGCCACACAGCAAAAATCTGCCCACTAAATTATGAGCCCATGCAATGCAACAGCGTGGAACCTTATTCGCTGTTGTCCCAATGTATGGGCCCTAGCCCAGAGGACCCCTTGAATAACCATCTGTGGGCATTTGTAAAGGTTAATGGTAAGAGGGTTCGGGCACTTCTTGACTCTGGGAGCATGGTCACACTAGTGTCCGAATACCTCTTGCCCATTAAGAAGAAACAGGGAAACAGTTCACAAAGAGTGGCAATTTGTTGTATACATGGGGATAATCATGAATATTCCACTGTTGATGTTTTTTTTGAAACAGAGTTTGGTTCTTTAGATTTCAAGGTGGGTATTGTACCCAAACTGGCACATGATGTGTTAATAGGGACCGACTTTCCCCATTTTCTAAAAATGTGGTCCCCCGCTCAGAATAGCGCCCAGAGTTCAATAGCGGACCATAATGAAGTATTAGAAGAAACAAATCCTTTCCCTTTTTCAGAAATGGAGGTTGACGAGGGCCCAAATAAGAAGGGGGAAAAGGAGGAGTGCTGTAAAATTCCCTTCCCCATCACTACTTTGGTAGGGAATACCCCAAATCAAGATGTTGAGCAGACACTTACCACCCCAGAACCGGATAAGACCCTCGCTGACATAGAGGTCAGTCCTGGGAGTTTTAAGAAGGCCCAGTGGGAGGACCCCACATTAGCGGTAGCAAGGGGAAATATACGGGACCAGAATAGTACTCCTGGCCAACCAGATAGGTCACTTGCTTACCCCTACTTCGAGGTAGAGAACGACCTAGTATATCGGGTTGATAAAAGGAAATCAGTTACAACTAAACAATTGTTGGTACCACGGACATTCCGTAATGTAGTATTACACCTCGCACATAGTCATCCATTGGGGGGACACCTAGGGGTGGAAAAGACAAAAGAAAAGGTTCTTCGAAGCTTCTATTGGCCTGGGGTTCTGGCAGAAATTACGAATTATTGTTCCTCATGCCCAGAATGTCAGATCACCGCCCCGTTCAAGGCGTACCGCAGCCCATTGGTACCCCTTCCCATAATAGAGGTACCATTTGACCGGATTGCTATGGATCTAGTAGGACCCCTAATAAAGTCTGCTAGGGGACATCAGCATATATTGGTAATATTAGATTATGCCACCCGATATCCGGAGGCAGTTCCCCTACGTAGCACCTCAGCTAAAAACATAGCAAAAGAGTTAGTAGTTCTGTTTTCCCGGGTCGGGATTCCTAAAGAGATTCTATCTGACCAGGGAACACCATTTATGTCCCAAGTAACGAAAGAGCTATGTAAACTCCTAAAAATCAAGCATCTCAGAACCTCAGTCTATCATCCACAAACAGATGGTTTAGTGGAAAGGTTCAATAAAACCTTAAAGAGCATGTTACGGCGGGCGGTTGATAAAGATGGGAAAAACTGGGATTGTTTGTTACCGTACCTGTTATTTGCCATTAGGGAAGTTCCCCAATCATCCACTGGCTTCTCCCCGTTTGAACTATTGTATGGCCGACACCCAAGGGGCTTACTGGATATAGCCAAAGAGACTTGGGAACACGAGGTTACCCCTTACAGAAGTGTAATAGAGCATGTTGCCCAGATGCAGGACCACATTGCTGCAGTCCTACCCATAGTGAGGGAACACATGGAGAAAGCTCAAGAAGCACAGAGGAATACATATAATAAGGGTGCTAGGGTCAGAATTTTTTCTCCAGGTGATAGGGTACTAGTTCTGGTTCCCACCGTGGAGAGTAAATTCCTTGCTAAATGGCATGGGCCATATGAGGTCTTGGAAAGAGTGGGAGAAGTAAATTATAAGGTAAGACAGCCAGGTAGGAGGAAACCTGAGCAAATTTACCATATAAACCTACTCAAGCCCTGGAAAGATAGAGAAGTCTTGTTAACCCTAGTACCCCCAGGTCCGTCAGAGAATCAAGAAACTGACCCAGAGGTTAGCATAGCTGAAACCCTGTCTGTTCATCAGAAACGAGAGGTTCAGAATTTAGTGAAAAGAAACAAAGAAATCTTCTCTATACGGCCAGGTAGAACTAGCGTAATTGAACATGACCTAGTCTCTGAACCGGGGGTCCGAGTTAACCTTAAACCGTACCGAATCCCAGAGGCCAAAAGAAAGGCTATAAGTTTAGAGGTTAAAAAAATGCTAAAACTAGGTGTAATTGAGGAATCCCAAAGTGGGTGGAACAGCCCTATAGTCTTAGTCCCAAAGCCAGATGGTACAACAAGGTTTTGTAATGACTACCGGAAACTAAACGCTGTGTCAAAATTTGATACTTATCCTATGCCCAGGGTAGATGAACTTGTAGAGAGACTGGGCAAAGCCCGATATCTCACAACCCTAGACCTAACAAAAGGGTACTGGCAGGTTCCCCTCACAGAAAGGGCAAAAGAAAAGACAGCCTTCTCAACCCCAGACGGCCTCTTTCAGTATAAGGTGTTGCCTTTTGGCTTACATGGAGCTCCCGCCACATTCCAAAGAATGATGGATAAAATTTTAAAACCACATGCTCGGTATGCTGCCGCCTACCTGGATGATGTGGTAATCCATAGTGAAGATTGGCAATCCCACCTTCCAAAGGTCCAAGCTGTGCTTGACGCAGTCCGGTCTGCTGGACTAACTGCTAACCCCGCTAAATGCACTATTGGTCTGGAGGAGGCCAAGTATCTGGGATATTCTATTGGCAGAGGTTTACTCAAACCCCAAACACTCAAAGTGGAGGCGATACAAAATTGGCCAAGGCCAGTTACAAAAAAACAAGTAAGGACCTTTTTGGGGTTTATTGGGTACTATACAAGGTTTATTCCCAATTTTGCAACTAAGGCAACCCCACTAACTGACCTCACAAAAGCAAGAGGACCGCTAATGGTAAAGTGGTCCCCCGAAACCGAACAGGCCTTTAGAAGCCTGAAAGAAGCTCTCTGTGCCCAACCAGTGTTGGTCACACCTGACTTCTCCAAAGAGTTCGTAGTCCAAACCGACGCATCTGAGGTAGGGCTGGGGGCGGTACTCTCCCAGGAGTCTCAAGGTGAGGAGCACCCCATCCTTTATTTAAGTAGGAAACTAAATCCCCAGGAGAAAAATTACTCCATAGTAGAGAAAGAGTGTCTCGCAATAAAGTGGGCTGTAGAGACGCTCAAATACTACCTGTTGGGGAGAAAATTCCGGTTGGTCACAGATCATGCACCCCTTACCTGGATGTGTCAAAACAGGGAAAAGAATGCTAGGGTGACCAGGTGGTTCCTAAGCCTACAACCCTTTAAATTTTCTGTGGAACACAGGTCAGGGCACAAACATGGCAATGCTGACGGGTTGTCAAGGATGCACTCCCTAATATCCATGGTCGCTCATCCCTCGAGGTCTGAGCTGGGGGGGAGGATATGTGACAGAAACCAGGGGATGGTAATAAATTCCGTATATAGGGCTCCCAGGATACTAGACAGTTTCTATCCTGTTTGGCCTGGGAGTGCAGCCTTATAATACATACACTCCATCCCACAGTTTGGCAAGCGCTGGAACTGAGGGATGAGAGATCCAGACCAGAGTTTGTCTGCTGCCTGATTTCTGTCACCTGTCATGCTAATTAGGAATCAGGTATGAAAGACTGATTTCCTGTTTGCTCTGGTCTCCCCACAAGAGCCAGGAGGCTGGAAGGCTGCTGAACTACAGAGGGGAGAAGCCTCTTCCCCAAACAGGTTCAATCTTTCTGTTCATTTGTGTAAGACTGCAAAAGTACCGTGTTTTGATGTTGGAAGTGGAAAAGCCACTTCCAACCCTGAGTCAGGGATATCTAAGTTAAGTTATCGCTCAGGTGAGCAGCTTTTGTTTTGATCTGTTTTCTGTTGTATGCACTGTGGCAGTCTCAGTGCCTGGGACTGAATAAACCAGGCATAGCCTGTTTAAAGGAACAGTACGTGACGCCTCATCATTTAACCTACCCTAAAAGACCGTGTTCTAAACAGTCCCGGACAAACGACGGAGCCCCGGAGTAAGCCGTTTGTCACAATATATATATATATATATATATATATATATATATATATATATATATGTTTGTGTGCGTGTGTGTGTGTGTGTGTGTGTGTGAATATAGTGGTGTGAAAAAGAAAGTACACTATCTTTGAATTCTATGGTTTTACATATCAGGACATAATAACAATCAACTGTTCCTTAGCAGGTCTTAAAATTAGGTAAATACAACCTCAGGTGAACAACAACACATGATATTACACCGTGTCATGATTTATTTAACACAAATAAAGCCAACATGTAGATGCTATGTGTGAAAAACTAAGTACAACTAAGACTCTTCTCTCTAAAAAGAACATGGCAGCATGGCTTAGGTTTGCAAAGTTGCATCTTAACTAACCACAAGACTTCTGGAACAATGTCCTTTGGACAGACGAGACCAAAGTGGAGATGTTTGGCCATAATGCACAGAGCCATGTTTCGTGAAAACCAAACACAGCATATCAGCACAAACACCTCATACCAACTGTCTAGCACGGTGGTGGAGGGATGATGATTTGTGCTTGTTTTGCAGCCACAGGACCTGGGAACCTTGCAGTCATTGAGTCGACCATGAACTCCTCTGTATACCAAAGTATTCTATAGTCAAATGTGATGCCATCTGTCTGACAGCTAAAGCTTGGCTGAAATTGGGTCATGCAACAGGACAATGATCCCAAGCACACCAGAAAATGTACAACAGAATGGCTGAAAAAGAAAAGAATCAAGGTGTTGCAATGGCCCAGTCAAAGTCCAGACCTCAACCCGATTGAAATGCTGTGGTGGGACCTTAAGAGAGCTGTGCTTAAAAAAATGCCCACAAACCTCAGTGAACTTAAGCAACGTTCCTCCACAACGATGTGAGAGACTAATAAAGTCATACAGAAAATGATTACTTCAAGTTACATATTGCTGCTAAAGGTGGTTCTACAAGCTATTGAATCATAAGGTATACTTATTTTTCACACATGGCTTCTCCATTATGGCTTTATTTTTGTACATAAATAATGACTGTGCAATATGTCATGTGTTGTTGTTCATATGAGGTTGTATTTACCTAATTTTAAGATCTGCTAAGGAACAGATGATTGTTATTATGTTCTGATATGTAAAACCATAGAATTCAAAGAGGGTACTTTCTTTTTCACACAGAAAAAAGGTAGGTATGGCAGTTCACAGCAGCCCGTGTGGATAAATCAAAGTGAAATCAAAAAGTAAAAATTAACTTTATTGTGCACTAGACATAAACAAAATGCCACAAGAAAACTCTGATGCGTTTCGTCCTGTAACTAGGACTTTGTCAAAGAGTAACTGGTATGAGGACAGGGTGATTGTTATATGGTGGCGCCTAAAATGTGATTGGTTGCACACAATTGGTGCATCACTGCAAACCCGTCTGCTATATAATCAGGCTTGAAATAAAGAAAGAAAAGCACTTCTTATTTCTCATATAAATAGCCAAGGCACCACCCAATAGAAACCACCAATTGCCCCACAAAAAATACAAAACAATACTGTGAACAGATCATAAATAAAATGAAAAAGAATATCATGTTAAAAAACGGGAGATGGTATATTAAATTAAAGCCAAAACCTGCAATTAAAAAACAGTAGTTCTGTGGCAACTCAAAAAAACACACATATGTTGCAAAATATACAAAACAATATAAGTCTATCAAATATTAGTCATCGCATAATAATAAAATATATAAACACCAATAGATAGATGAATAAAAAACAAAATAACCCAGTGATGTTAGAGGTATATAAATAAACCTCAATGATATAGGCAAGAGAGAGATGTAGAGGATATATATACCATGAACAATTCTATTGGTCAAAAAATGTTTAAGCTCCCATTCGATGTTTATACCTGTGGGCTGTAAAGTATTCATGGTATAAATCCAATACACCTCTCTCATATTTAATTTATTCTGTCTATCACCCACTCAGGGATGAACCAGTACATGTTCTATTCCATGGAATGTAAAGTTAGCAATGCCTCCTAAAGGACATTGGGAGAAATGACGTGACACTGGATATGTTAAATCTTTCTTTTTGATTAGTCTAACGTGTTCCTGTATTCTTAGTCGAAGTGATCTAATAGTACGGCCAACATAAGACATTTTACAACCACATTGCAAGTGGTAAATAACATAGCTAGTATAGCAATTAATAAAGGTAGTAATGCAAACCTTTTTACTGTTAACAAAAATGGTTTTAGTAGTGTTAGCGTATCTGCATATAGAGCACCTTCCACAAGGAAAGAAACCTTTTGGAATACCTCTGATTTGAGAGTCTCGAGGAATTGAATTAAATAAACTGGTTGAAAGATAAGATGCCAACGTATTGGCTTTTTTGTACACAAACCTAGGGCCTCCCTGTATAATAGGGGCAATATCCTTGTCCAGTGTACAGTAAGTATCTTCCAATGTTTAAGGAAGATTTCACAAATAGATTGAGATTGTTTATTAAATGTAGATATAAATAAGGGACAAGAAAAATCGTTATTAGAATAGATTTGTGATCTTTTTTTGTTATTATGTTGTTTCTTTGTAATAATGTCTTTTGTATTTAAGGAATCCGCATGATCAAAGGCTGCCTGGATATCCCTTTCATTGTAACCCCTAGCCAAAAATCTGTCCGCCATATTACGCGATTTTGCAAGGAATGCATCCTTGTCAGAACATAGTCTCTTTAAACGAATAAACTGTGCCCTAGGTATACTTTTTTAATTAAAAACCTAGGATGGCAGCTTTGTGCATACAGAAGTGAGTTCCTGGAATGATCTTTTCTGAAGATATCTGTTTGAATATGTTTCTCACTGTCAATTAACAAGGTTATATCTAAATAATCAATATGGTGCATATGGTGTTTATAAGTGAAATGTAAGTTTAAATTGTTAATATTTAAAGTGTTAATAAAAGTGGTAAGTCAACATCCCCATCCCACACCAAAATAAGATCGTCAATAAATCTTCTGTAAAAAATAATGTGATTACGATATATATATTAGTCATGATAAATGTGCTGTGCCTCCCATAAACCCATAAACAATTTAGCATATAAAGGTGCAAACGATGTGCCCATGGCTGTGCCTAATTTTTGTAAATAAAATTGTGATTCAAAAAGAAAATAATTGTGTGTTAATAAAAATTGATCGATTCAAGCAAAAAAGCACATAAAGTGATTGGTAAGTGAGAAAGATCCAAAAAGTGACGAACCGCTGTAACACCGTGCTCATGTGAATATGTATGTCAATTGGAGTGCTACTGGGTGTGGCTGAATGTATACAACAAAAAATAAAGAAGCCCAAAGCTACATCCAATATGCAAAAATATACAGCGAAAAACTGTATAAACACACAAATAAAAAAGAAACCCAATAAAAAGCACTCAGATATTTCAAAAAAAGATTAAACAGATATGTTACAAAGTTTACAAAATCATTTTAATTAAACACATCATCATAATAAACATACAATTAAAAAAACATGACACCAAACCCCGACAATTTCCCACACCTGAAATAAAAAAGGAATATAAATACTAATACAAGAAAATGAAGAACAAATAGTGATCAGGCACAAAACTACATATAGTGCATTGGGGACAAAGTACCCAATTTACTCACGACCGGCCGGTCATCGAAGTGAAGTACTAGTAGCAGATGCCCTGATAAACAGGTTGGTTCACAGTCATTATGTCCCGCATGTCAATCCCACTTTTCTGTCAACATTTAATAAAAAGGGATTCTATACATGTAATGCTTGCAGAGTTTGTCGCTTTATGCGACAGGCAGATTCCTTTTCAGACAGTGCAAGAATCAGAGAATGTAAGATATATTATTTTCTTAATTGCAAATCTATGAGAGTTATTTGTTATCTGACCTGTCCCTGAAATCTGATTTACGTGGATATGACAACAAGGGAGATCCGATTTAGGATATTAGAACATGTTCGCAATATTAAGAGCGCACAGAGGGATCTTGATTCTTAAAAAAATATATAATCTGGGGCACGACACTTTTTACAGGAACATGGGGCGGGCAGCGCCACTCTCTCTGCCTTTGCTATTGATAGAGTATCACGTGGCATTAGAGGGGGGCAATTTTGAGAAAGCATTCTTGTAGAGAAATTGTTGCTGGATCGTTCAACTTGGTTCCATGTTACCACATGGAATGAATGATTATTTAGGCTACGCCATGTTCCTGTAGTTATTAATATGGGTGCTTCAAGTATAGCTTTCCAAATCACCAGTTATATCATTATTAATATGTACAGTTATGTCCAGAAATAATTGGACACTGATACAAGTTTTGTTATTTCGGCTGTGTACCAAAATAAATTCAAGTTACAGTTAAATAATGAATATGGGCCTAAAGTGCAGTCTATCAGCTTTAATTTGAGGGCATTCACATCCAAATTGGAGGAAGGGTTTAGGAATTACATCTCTTTAATATGTAGACCCCTCTTTTTCAAGGGACTAAAAGTAATTGGACAATTGACTCAAAAGCTGTTTCATGGAAAGGTGTGCGCTATTTCTTCGTTATTTCATCATCAATTAAGCAGGTAAAAGATCTGGGGTTGATTCCAGATGTGGAATTCACATTTGAAAGCTGTTGCTGTGAACCCACAACATGCGGTCAAAGGAGCTCTCAATGCAAGTGAAACAGGGCATTCTTAGGCTGCAAAAAACAAGAAAATCCATCAGAGAGATAGCAGGAACATTAGGAGTGACCAAATCAACAGTTTGGTACATTCTGAGAAAAAAGAACGCACTGGTGAGCTCTGCAACACAAAAAGGCCTTGACGTCTACGGAAGATAACAGTGGTGGATGATCGTACGATCCTTTCCATGGTAAAGAAAAACCCCTTCACAACATCGAGCCAGGTGAAGAACACTCTCCAGGTGGTAGGCATATCATTATCCAAGTCTACCATAAAGAGAAGACTTCACGAGAGCAAATGCAGATGGTTCATCACAAGGTGCAAACCATTCATTAGCCTCAAGAATAGAAAGGCCAGATTAGACTTTGCCAAACAATATCTAAAAAGCCAGCCCAGTTCTGGAACAGCATTCTTTGGACAGATGAAACTAAGATCAACCTGTACCAGAATGATGGGAAGAAAAAAGTATGGAGAAGGCTTGGAATGGCTCATGATCCGAAGCATACCACATCATCTGTAAAACACGGTGGAGGCAGTGTGATGGCATGGGCATGCATGGCTTACAATGGCACTGGGTTACTAGTGTTTATTGATGATGTGACAGAAGACAGAAGCAGCTGGATGAATTCTGAAGTGTATGGGGATATATTGTCTGCTCAGATTCAGCCAAATTCAGTAAAGTTGATTGGACGGCGCTTCACTTTACAGATGGACAATGACCCAAAACATACTGCGAAAGCAACCCAGAAGTTTTTTAAGGCAAAGAAGAGGAATATTCTGCAATGGCCGAGTCAATCACCTGATCTCAATTCGATTGAGCATGCAATTCACTTGCTGAAAACAAAACTTAAGGCAGAAAGACCCACGAACAGACAACAACTGAAGACAGCTGCAGTAAAGGCCTGGAATGTATCACAAAGGAGGAAACCCAGCGTTTGGTGATGTCCATGCATTCCAGACTTCAAGCAGTCATTGCCTGCAAAGGATTCTCGACAAAGTATTAAAAAGGAAAATTTTATTTATGATTGTGTTAATTTGTCCAATTACATTTTAGCCCCTGAAATAAGGGGACTGTGTATGAAAATGGTTGCAATTCCTAAACGTTTCATACAATATTTTTGTGCAACCCCTTGAATTAAAGCTGAAAGTCTGCACTTCTATTGCATCTCGGTTGTTTCATTTCAAATCTATTGTGGTGGCGTACAGAGCCAAAATTATGAAAATTGTGTCACTGTCCAATTATTTCCGGACCTAACTGTATATAATGTATGAGTTTCTGGTGCTTTAATATTCTGGATAAGCTGTTTTCTCTTTTGATTTAAAATGTTTAACTTTGTCTTTATTTTGTGTTTTTGATGGCTATTAATCTAGATGCCTATACACTCCACCATTCACATTGTCATCCTTGTTTTTCTGACCATAGACGAAGAAAAAAGTTTCTGCCGCGATGTTGATACGCTTGATGACGTCTGTCTCTTTGATTTTCAACGCTGAGCAGAATGAGGATCTTTGACAACATCGACACTGCTGCCCTGCACATCAGTGATCTGTGTCCACCACTGGCTTGTGATGTCTATATACCCCACCATGCACATTGTCATCTATGTCGTGCTGACAAAAGAGGGAGAAAACAGTCTCTGCAGTGATGCTGACACGCCTGATGACATCTGTCTTTATGATGATTCTCAATGCAGAGCAGAATGACGATCTCTGTGACATTGACATTGCTGCCCTTTATATCAGCGATCTGTATCCACCATTGGTTTGTGGTATTTGGATGAATACCTTTATCCCTATTGCTTTCATTTTGCCACTCAAGAGAACTATAATATGGACATTTATGTCAAGCTTCTCAATTGGGATGCCTGTATTATCATATACTGTACATTTTTGTCAAGGAATGGCAACTAATATGCTGTCACTTTGAATCTACATTGTTGCTCTCTATGGTTACATTTTTCTATTGGAAATCACCATCTATCTACTGTATGAGCAATCTGTTTGTTTTCTAATTCTAAGGGCAGTTGAAAACCTATAAATGTCTGTTTATCAAATCTGCTGAATCTGCACTGTGGTTGATAATATTTAATAGTGGAACATGGAATGGAACATTTACACTTATAATTCACCCATCTGTGCATTTTGATGAATAATAGAGCTGCATATATTTGGGTCTAATATGATGTTTCTCCTATTTTACCTATATGGTAGAAAGACATTGTGAATATAAGACTCGGAAATACATCAGTGTTTTACATTGTTTATTTTTTACATCTCAGAGTTCCGTGCTGTGCTAGCGCGTTGTCAGTGCTGATTGGCTGAGTTCTAACGCATGCGCAATTCAGTCGCAATAGCCGAGAACACGGAAACGCGTACATTTAAATGCATAGGTTTAACGGCACCCCATAACAGGGCCTGTACCTCGGGAAGCAGGGTGTCCCCGGATCTGAAATCAATGCAGTTCTGCTCCGGAGACCCCCTGCTCATGTACACTCGTATTAAAAGTTTTATTAAGGAGGCGCATACGCGACAGCAGGGTGCATGGAAGCTTGAGTTAAAAGCTCCGTCCCTACCGGCATTTAAAACTCATGTTTTCGGCATATTAAATAAATAAAGATCAAAGACAAGCGGAGATCTATCTGCAGGAACACCACAGAATGCCAATGAGATCGCAATCTCGTAGAAAAGCTCCCGTCTTAACAGACTATTTTCAGAGAGGAGTGTTGGCGCGCGCGAGTGGAGTGGAAGAGGCGAAGCAAATGGAGGGCTCCGACTCAAACAGCGAGAAATCTGCGAGTAGATCCACGAGCGGAGCGATAGGGAATGGGTCACAAGAAGTAACATGAAGCAGTCCTGTTCTGAAATGAAGACATTCTTCCAGAAAGAGCTATGGGACCTAAGGAAGGGCATTGACAGTCTGGGAGACAGAACAAACACACTACAAACAAAAATGGATACCACCATTAAAGCCCTCAAAAAAAAAATGAAAAAACCACAGCCCATTTGCACACTATGATCACTGAAGCCATAACGGATCCAGAGGAGTTCGCCTCAAAATGGATGGCACATATATTGCCTGATAAATCAGAAGCAGAGTTCCTCTATGACAGATGTCACAGGGCACTCCGTTCAAAGCCTCAACCTGTGGACCCCCCAAGGGCCATAATTATCAGATTGCATTATTTTAAAATAAAAGAAAACATCTGCCAAATCGCAAGAGCCTCAAGGAACATGGAGTTTGAGGGAATAAAATGACAAGTTTTCCAGGA
This sequence comes from Ascaphus truei, assembly GCF_040206685.1. NCBI lineage: Eukaryota > Metazoa > Chordata > Amphibia > Anura > Ascaphidae > Ascaphus > Ascaphus truei. Next base: position 105,882,585 of record NC_134486.1, read on the forward strand.
CCTTGCCCCTGCCACCCTGTCTAAGAGAAGAGCCCTGACATCAGTGACCAAAATCTTAAGAGATAATGGGGTCCGCTATAGGTGGCTGCTCCCCTTCGGGCTGATGATGCTAAAAAATGGGGCTGCATTCACTTTGAGGCCCGCTTTCCTGAACAAAATTGGCTTATCTGTCGTCCCCTCCAGTCCTGCTCGTTAGCAGTCGGGGGAAGATTCTGCTCCGGAGGAGTCCTGGCAGCGAATGAGGGCTTCAGGGAAAAGCAATGCTTAACAGGCTCTCAAGCGTCAATCATCCCCAATTAAAGATTTAAAGGAGCCCTACCGAGTCCTGTAGGTTGAAAACAGTAGGAGGCTTCCTCCATTCATGCCGACATAGTACCCTGGTGGCGGGAAGGTGAACTACGGCCATCTTTATTCTTGATTGTGGAGCTGAAGATGAAGACCTCCGGTGGCAGGAAAAAGAACTGTGGCCATCTTGAATCCTGCTGGTGGAGCTGGTGTTGATGACCCTTCCTGGCGGAAAAGAGAATTGCAGTCATCCGTGTCCACAGTGACAGAACGGGAGGCGAAGATGGCAGATCCGTCCGAGATGACCAGGAGCACTCCATATGCATTGAAGACATCCCAAATGCACAGCAGATTCCCTATTCTAATAGTATTAAATAAATAAAAGGGGTGGAATTAAAAAAAGAGGGGAGGGAAAGGAAGAGTGCGGGGACTCAGGTCATAGTAAAGGTAAACGGTTGAGGGGAGGGGGGGCGAGGGGAAGAAGGGGGGGATGAAAAGGGGGGGGGTAGAAAAGAGGTGGAGAAAGAGGGAAAAAATGGATCTTGCCGTAGATTATTGGGATGTTCAGACCCACTAGGGCCTGCCACAGAGGTACAAATACTGAAAACCAAACTATCAAGGACTGGGAAGATACTTGGGGATGTTTGCCTGGGTGTTATAATACTGTACAAGAGTTAATGCGCTGGGTTATGTAAATAGAGTTATAAGTCTTTGTACATATACCAAGCAATGTTAAAGTTATGGAGGTGCTGGTATAAGGACCACCTTGGCCGATCGCCTGCGACTCAGGATGTGTACTTTGGGGTTTCACAAATACACACTCAAGTCCCTAGGGAGCCTGACCACCGATCTGTCACGGTGCCTGGGGGGTCCTTCCCTGACACCCCGAGTTCAGGGCTCATATTATAATTAATAATGCTCATATTATGCTATAAATTATTCACATCAGTGACTAGCAAAGAAACACACCAACAATCCCATTATTTTATTGGAGTAAAAGAAAAAATACAAAATTGAGAAACACCCTGCCTTTGATTAAAGCAAACAATTTAACAAAAATGCATTGAATCCGAAATACTTACAGTAATTACAGATGTTTGGAAAGGGATCCCATTGGTTCCTGAAATGACTTGTCAATAATTGAATGGCTTCACTTTGTGTATAAAAGCAGCACCATCAGGCATAGCTGGTAGACGTGTTCCAGCCTAGATCTCCATCCCTACAGCAGAATATAACTAGAAGAGCAATCATGCCTGGCTCAAAGGGTGGTGGATGTAAAGATTCTGACCGTAAGTAATTCTTTATGATAGTGAATAGGGTTACATGGAATTTATTAGTTGGTGCATCTGGTATACATGCAAAAGGCTGGACTGACTTGCAAAGAGATGTTCTTAGCTGTACTGTACATAGTTATTGCAAAGATATATATTTTATTGGAACTTAAACAACTGTGGAAAGAAGAAAGTTGTAATCTGTGCATAGTTCTTTATGGTGTTGCTGTTCTATTTAGCAGGGAGATGCTTAAAGATCATTTGAAAGTCAAGTAAACTGTTCTCAATGTTTCACCATAAAGAGATTTTTTTTACTGAAATGGAAACTGTAAGTACAAGATTTTTTTGCAGAAAATCATAGCAGCCAAGATTATTGTGAATAAATGAAAAATGGTTATTTAAAGAGAACCCAAGGGAAATGTTGAGATGTTAATGCAACTCAGAACTGCAGGGTGTTTGGAAGTAAGGAAAAGGAAACATGAGGGGTTGAAACACTGAATTGTGAAATGTAGCTTCTTCTTTTACTCTCCTCAAATCCCTCACTGATACGCACTCACCCTGACACATGGATGCATGACCTTTTCTATTGTTAACTTAACAAAAATGTACCCCATTCATCTACAGTAGGTTTTCAAAGCTTTTGTATGATTGGCCATTAGCTACTAGCAATTCAAATTGTAATTATGAGGTCTATAAAAAACATATAGGATTTGAACTTATCTGTTTCAGTGATATTCCTTCTCTCTCATTTCAGCCTGTGCACCAGCTAAATCATGCAAGGACGCATGCCCTGCCCCAAAATGCCCAGGTAGGAAAATCTGCATGGTCAATCACATCTTAATCCGGTTGTTTACGGGAGGGTCTTTAACTCATTGTGCAGCAATAAAAATTTTTACGGGTATCAGTTATATTATTATAGTTATTATATTATAGTTATATTATAGTTCCGTAATCATTTTTATAATTGTATACTTATTTTAAGCATATTTTCATTTTGTTGTGCTATATATGTTCTTCCCTGCTTATTTTGAAATCTGTTCATAATTTGGTGAAAATATAAAACCAAAACCAAAAACAAATAGATTTTAGGCAAAACAATAAGCAAAACACAAAATGTGTTTAAACCAAAACCACATTCAAAACCAATTTTTTATTAAGTCTCTGTTAATGATTGCCATCATACCTTCTAACTATCTTCACGTTAGTAGTATCATCATAATACAGTCCTGAATTTAATGTCACTTTGCTTGATCAGAGTATGATCTATAGAAAGATTGGCCTACTTTATTATCATACTTTTAAGATGAAGACACAGTACATGGAAAATATGCCCAATTGATGTCAACTTCCATGGACTAAGTTGTTAAGATTTGGGGAGTTTTGAATCAGAAGGCAATTTTAAAGGAAAACTATGGATTTACATCGGTGAAACTCAATAGAAGTTTATGGGTCCCCTGATACTAGAAATCAGTGAGACCGACTTCAAATGATACTGACTATGAATAAATCAGACCTGACAGATCTGTGAAAATTTCCAGTACATCAGAGTTTAATATTTTCTGTGCGCTTCTTTGTCCCTCCTTTTAGTGTCAAATTAATAAAAGTCCCTCAATGTGGGGGATTTTTTGTTTTAAATAAACTGTCTGTATGATCTGATTTTTTTTTTACTGTCATTCCCTTCATTTAAAAGTAATCAATGTATCTCAGCCATTCCTTCAAATTATACCTCTATTTCTCATCAGAACCTTGCCATCAAGGTCATGGAGGTAGCAGCGGTGGAGGTGGTGGAGGTGGAGGTCACGGAGGTGGAGGTCACGGAGGTCAAAGCAGTGGAGGTGATGGAGGTCAAAGCAGTGGAGGTCACGGGGGAGGAGGTCACGGAGGAGGAGGCCACGAGTGTAAAAGCAGTGGAGGTCACGGAGGTCAAAGCAGTGGAGGTCAAAGCGGTGGAGGTGATGGAGGTCAAAGCAGTGGAGGTCACGGAGGTCATGGGTGTAAAAGCGGTGGAGGTGATGGAGGCGGAGGTGGAGGTCACGGAGGTCATGGATGTAAAAGCGGTGGAGGTGACGGAGGCGGAGGTGGAGGTCATGGAGGTCATGGGTGTAAAAGTGGTGGAGGTCATGGAGGTGGAGGTGGAGGTGACGGAGGCGGAGGTCACGGAGGTCATGGGTGTAAAAGCGGTGGAGGTGACGGAGGTGGAGGTCACGGAGGTCATGGGTGTAAAAGCGGTGGAGGTGACGGAGGCGGAGATGGAGGTCACGGAGGTCATGGGTGTAAAAGCGGTGGAGGTGACGGAGGTGGAAGTGGAGGTCACGGAGGTCATGGGTGTAAAAGCGGTGGAGGTGACGGAGGTGGAGGTCACGGAGGTCATGGGTGTAAAAGCAGTGGAGGTCATGGAGGTGGAGTTGGAGGTGACGGAGGTGGAGGTGGAGGTCACGGAGGTGGATGTGGAGTCAAGAAGTAATCCCTCTGAATCCATCTCAAGTGTGTTGACCGAAAAGATTTTCTCTATCATTCTGTTCACTCTCTTTACATTACTTCTTGAGAGATCAGCAATTACAAACCCCTTTAAAATGTCTGGTTACACATGTTAAAATAAACTTATGAAACCATTTGCTGTCTGATTTGTGCTGTAGATTTTTTTTAATGTATATTTTCACTTACAGTTTTTAAAAGAAAGTTATAGTAGAGCCAGTAGCACTGCAGAGAATGCGATATTACTACAAGATTACAACAGAGGGCTCCCTGTTATATACAGATCTTATGAACAGCTAAAGTTTTTCAGTCCAAGTCATTAAATGTTTTCATGTGAGTTGTAGGAATTTAAATGCATCCGCTAGAAATTAGACTTCTAAAAGAGGAGCCCAAATCATATCAAACTCTAGTAAAATACACACAGATACCCAGCAAGCTCTAGGAAGCCCCAAATATTTCCACATTATATATATATGTATGTGTGTGTGTGTGTGTGTGTGTGTGTGTGTGTGTGTGTGTGTGTGTGTGTGTGTGTGTGTGTGTGTGTGTGTGTGTGTGTGTGTGTGTGTGTGTGTGTGTGCGTGTGTGTGTGCGTGTGTGTGCGTGTGTGTATATAGTGGTGTGATAAAGAAAGTACACCATCTTTGAATTCTATGGTTTTACATATCAGGACATAATAACAATCCTCTTTTCCTTAGCATGTCTTAAAATTAGGTAAATACAACCTCAGATGAACAACAACACATGACATTACACCGTGTCATGATTTATTTAACACAAATAAAGCCAACATGGAGATGCTATGTGTGAAAAACTAAGTACAACTAAGCCTCTTCTCTCTAAAAAGAACATGGCAGCATGGCTTAGGTTTGCAAAGTTGCATTTGAACTAACCACAAGACTTCTGGAACAATGTCCTTTGGACAGACGAGACCAAAGTGGAGATGTTTGGCCATAATGCACAGAGCAATGTTTGGGGAAAACCAAACACAGCATATCAGCACAAACACCTCATACCAACTGTCTAGCATGGTGATGGAGGGATGATGATTTGGGCTTGTTTTGCAACCACAGGACCTGGGAACCTTGCAGTCATTGAGTCGACCATGAACTCCTCTGTATATCAAAGTTTTCTATAGTCAAATGTGAGGCCATCTGTCCGACAGCTAAAGCTTGGCCGAAATTGGGTCATGCAACAGGACAATGATCCCAAGCACACAAGAAAATCTACAACAGAATGGCTGAAAAAGAAAAGAATGAAGGTGTTGCAATGGCCCAGTCAAAGTCCAGACCTCAACCCGATTGAAATGCTGTGGTGGGACCTTAAGAGAGCTGTGCTTAAACAAATGCCCACAAACCTCAATGAACTGAAGCAACGTTCCTCCACAACGATGTGAGAGACTAATAAAGTCATACAGAAAACGATTACTTCAAGTTACGTATTGCTGCTAAAGGTGGTTCTACAAGCTATTGAATCATAAGGTATACTTAGTTTTTCACACATGGCTTCTCCATTAAAGAGGGAAAAAAAGGGATCTTGCTGTAGATTATTGGGTGTTCAGACCCACTAGGGCCTGCCACGGAGGTACAAATACTGAAAACCAAACTATCAAGATACTTGGGGATGTTTGACTGGGTGTTATAATACTGTAATATAATAATTTGTCAGCAAGCCAACCTCACACTGATGATACCCATTAAGGTTGAAACATGTCTGTGAGTGGGTTAACTGACTTTGCATCTCCCAAGTCCTTGCTTAAAAGCTGTGTTTAAAGCAGCATGCATTGACTAAGGGTTGCTCATGTAATGTGAGCATGAGATAAAAAGTGGCACTGTGTGCTCATTTGCATGTCATTTCCCAGAATCCCTTGCTGCAGTGGAAGTGCTGTTTGCTGGGTGATAATGGTGAAAGACAGGGTTGCAGACCTGTCTAAGACATGCAAATGAATATACAGGAATATTTACAGTTGCTCTATATATATATATATATATATAATATATATATATATATGTATGTATGTATGCGTGTGTGTGTGTGTGCGTGTGTGTGTGTGTGTGTATATAGTGGTGTGAAAAAGAAAGTACACTATCTTTGAATTCTATGGTTTTACATATCAGGACATAATAACAATCAACTGTTCCTTAGCAGGTCTTAAAATTAGGTAAATACAACCTCAGGTGAACAACAACACATGATATTACACCGTGTCATGATTTATTTAACACAAATAAAGCCAACATGGAGATGCTATGTGTGAAAAACTAAGTACAACTAAGACTCTTCTCTCTAAAAAGAACATGGCAGCATGGCTTAGGTTTGGAAAGGTGCATCTTAACTAACCACAAGACTTCTGGAACAATGTCCTTTGGACAGACGAGACCAAAGTGGAGATGTTTGGCCATAATGCACAGAGCCATGTTTCGTGAAAACCAAACACAGCATATCAGCACAAACACCTCATACCAACTGTCTAGCACGGTGGTGGAGGGATGATGATTTGTGCTTGTTTTGCATCCACAGTACCTGGGAACCTTGCAGTCATTGAGTCGACCATGAACTCCTCTGTATACCAAAGTATTCTATAGTCAAATGTGATGCCATCTGTCTGACAGCTAAAGCTTGGCCGAAATTGGGTCATGCAACAGGACAATGATCCCAAGCACACCAGAAAATCTACAACAGAATGGCTGAAAAAGAAAAGAATCAAGGTGTTGCAATGGCCCAGTCAAAGTCCAGACCTCAACCCGATTGAAATGCTGTGGTGGGACCTTAAGAGAGCTGTGCTTAAAAAAATGCCCACAAACCTCAGTGAACTGAAGCAACGTTCCTCCACAACGATGTGAGAGACTAATAAAGTCATACAGAAAACGATTACTTCAAGTTACGTATTGCTGCTAAAGGTGGTTCTACAAGCTATTGAATCATAAGGTATACTTAGTTTTTCACACATGGCTTCTCCATTATGGCTTTATTTTTGTACATAAATAATGACTGTGCAATATGTCATGTGTTGTTGTTCATATGAGGTTGTATTTACCTAATTTTAAGATCTGCTAAGGAACAAATGATTGTTATTATGTTCTGATATGTAAAACCATAGAATTCAAAGAGGGTACTTTCTTTTTCACACAGAAAAAAGGTAGGTATGGCAGTTCACAGCCGTCCGTGTGGGTAAATCAAAGTGAAATCAAAAAGTAAAAATTAACTTTATTGTGCACTAGACATAAACAAAATGCCACAAGAAAACTCTGATGCGTTTCGTCCTGTAACTAGGACTTTGTCAAAGAGTAACTGTTATGAGGACAGGGTGATTGTTATATGGTGGCGCCTAAAATGTGATTGGTTGCACACAATTGGTGCATCACTGCAAACCCGTCTGCTATATAATCAGGCTTGAAATAAAGAAAGAAAAGCACTTCTTATTTCTCATATAAATAGCCAAGGCACCACCCAATAGAAACCACCAATAGCCCCACAAAAAATACAAAACAATACTGTGAACAGATCATAAATAAAATGAAAAAGAATATCATGTTAAAAAACGGGAGATGGTATATTAAATTAAATCCAAAACCTGCAATTAAAAAACAGTAGTTCTGTGGCAACTCAAAAAAACACACATATGTTGCAAAATATATAAAACAATATAAGTCTATCAAATATTAGTCATCGCATAATTATAAAATATATAAACACCAATAGATAGATGAATAAAAAACAAAATAACCCAGTGATGTTAGAGGTATATAAATAAACCTCAATGATATAGGCAAGAGAGAGATGTAGAGGATATATATACCATGAACAATTCTATTGGTCAAAAAATGTTTAAGCTCCCATTCGATGTTTATACCTGTGGGCTGTAAAGTATTCATGGTATAAATCCAATACACCTCTCTCATATTTAATTTATTCTGTCTATCACCCACTCAGGGGTGAACCAGTACATGTTCTATTCCATGGAATGTAAAGTTAGCAATGCCTCCTAAAGGACATTGGGAGAAATGACGTGACACTGGATGTGTTAAATCTTTCTTTTTGATTAGTCTAACGTGTTCCTGTATTCTTAGTCGAAGTGATCTAATAGTACGGCCAACATAAGACATTTTACAACCACATTGCAAGTGGTAAATAACATAGCTAGTATAGCAATTAATAAAGGTAGTAATGCAAACCTTTTTACTGTTAACAAAAATGGTTTTAGTAGTGTTAGCGTATCTGCATATAGAGCACCTTCCACAAGGAAAGAAACCTTTTGGAATACCTCTGATTTGAGAGTCTCGAGGAATTGAATTAAATAAACTGGTTGAAAGATAAGATGCCAACGTATTGGCTTTTTTGTACACAAACCTAGGGCCTCCCTGTATAATAGGGGCAATATCCTTGTCCAGTGTACAGTAAGTATCTTCCAATGTTTTAGGAAGATTTCACAAATAGATTGAGATTGTTTATTAAATGTAGATATAAATAAGGGACAAGAAAAATCGTTATTAGAATAGATTTGTGATCTTTTTTTGTTATTATGTTGTTTCTTTGTAATAATGTCTTTTGTATTTAAGGAATCCGCATGATCAAAGGCTGCCTGGATATCCCTTTCATTGTAACCCCTAGCCAAAAATCTGTCCGCCATATTACGCGATTTTGCAAGGAATGCATCCTTGTCAGAACATAGTCTCTTTAAACGAATAAACTGTGCCCTAGGTATACTTTTAATTAAAAACCTAGGATGGCAGCTTTGTGAATACAGAAGTGAGTTCCTGGAATGATCTTTTCTGAAGATATCTGTTTGAATATGTTTCTCACTGTCAATTAACAAGGTTATATCTAAATAATCAATATGGTGCATATGGTGTTTATAAGTGAAATTTAAGTTTAAATTGTTAATATTTAAAGTGTTAATAAAAGTGGTAAGTCAACATCCCCATCCCACACCAAAATAAGATCGTCAATAAATGTTCTGTAAAAAATAATGTGATTACGATATATATATTAGTCATGATAAATGTGCTGTGCCTCCCATAAACCCATAAACAATTTAGCATATAAAGGTGCAAACGATGTGCCCATGGCTGTGCCTAATTTTTGTAAATAAAATTGTGATTCAAAAAGAAAATAATTGTGTGTTAATAAAAATTGATCGATTCAAGCAAAAAAGCACATAAAGTGATTGGTAAGTGAGAAAGATCCAAAAAGTGACGAACCGCTGTAACACCGTGCTCATGTGAATATGTATGTCAATTGGAGTGCTACTGGGTGTGGCTGAATGTATACAACAAAAAATAAAGAAGCCCAAAGCTACATCCAATATGCAAAAATATACAGCGAAAAACTGTATAAACACACAAATAAAAAAGAAACCCAATAAAAAGCACTCAGATATTTCAAAAAAAGATTAAACAGATATGTTACAAAGTTTACAAAATCATTTTAATTAAACACATCATCATAATAAACATACAATTAAAAAAACATGACACCAAACCCCGACAATTTCCCACACCTCCTGAAATAAAAAAGGAATATAAATACTAATACAAGAAAATGAAGAACAAATAGTGATCAGGCACAAAACTACAAATAGTGCATTGGGGACAAAGTACCCAATTTACTCACGACCGGCCGGTCATCGAAGTGAAGTACTAGTAGCAGATGCTCTGATAAACAGGTTGGTTCACAGTCATTATGTCCCGCATGTCAATCCCACTTTTCTGTCAACATTTAATAAAAAGGAATTCTATACATGTAATGCTTGCAGAGTTTGTCGCTTTATGCGACAGGCAGATTCCTTTTCAGACAGTGCAAGAATCAGAGAATGTAAGATATATTATTTTCTTAATTGCAAATCTATGAGAGTTATTTGTTATCTGACCTGTCCCTGAAATCTGATTTACGTGGGTATGACAACAAGGGAGATCCGATTTAGGATATTAGAACATGTTCGCAATATTAAGAGCGCACAGAGGGATCTTGATTCTTTAAAAAATATATAATCTGGGGCACGACACTTTTTACAGGAACATGGGGCGAGCAGCGCCACTCTCTCTGCCTTTGCTATTGATAGAGTATCACGTGGCATTAGAGGGGGGCAATTTTGAGAAAGCATTCTTGTAGAGAAATTGTTGCTGGATCGTTCAACTTGGTTCCATGTTACCACATGGAATGAATGATTATTTAGGCTACGCCATGTTCCTGTAGTTATTAATATGGGTGCTTCAAGTATAGCTTTCCAAATCACCAGTTATATCATTATTAATATGTACAGTTATGTCCGGAAATAATTGGACACTGATACAAGTTTTGTTATTTCGGCTGTGTACCAAAATAAATTCAAGTTACAGTTTAATAATGAATATGGGCCTAAAGTGCAGTCTATCAGCTTTAATTTGAGGGCATTCACATCCAAATTGGAGGAAGGGTTTAGGAATTACATCTCTTTAATATGTAGACCCCTCTTTTTCAAGGGACTAAAAGTAATTGGACAATTGACTCAAAAGCTGTTTCATGGAAAGGTGTGGGCTATTTCTTCGTTATTTCATCATCAATTAAGCAGGTAAAAGATCTGGGGTTGATTCCAGATGTGGAATTCACATTTGGAAGCTGTTGCTGTGAACCCACAACATGCGGTCAAAGGAGCTCTCAATGCAAGTGAAACAGGGCATCCTTAGGCTGCACAAAAACAAGAAAATCCATCAGAGAGATAGCAGGAACATTAGGAGTGACCAAATCAACAGTTTGGTACATTCTGAGAAAAAAGAACGCACTGGTGAGCTCTGCAACACAAAAAGGCCTTGACGTCTACGGAAGATAACAGTGGTGGATGATCGTACGATCCTTTCCATGGTAAAGAAAAACCCCTTCACAACATCGAGCAAGGTGAAGAACACTCTCCAGGTGGTAGGCATATCATTATCCAAGTCTACCATAAAGAGAAGACTTCACGAGAGCAAATGCAGATGGTTCATCACAAGGTGCAAACCATTCATTAGCCTCAAGAATAGAAAGGCCAGATTAGACTTTGCCAAACAATATCTAAAAAGCCAGCCCAGTTCTGGAACAGCATTCTTTGGACAGATGAAACTAAGATCAACCTGTACCAGAATGATGGGAAGAAAAAAGTATGGAGAAGGCTTGGAATGGCTCATGATCCGAAGCATACCACATCATCTGTAAAACACGGTGGAGGCAGTGTGATGGCATGGGCATGCATGGCTTACAATGGCACTGGGTCACTAGTGTTTATTGATGATGTGACAGAAGACAGAAGCAGCTGGATGAATTCTGAAGTGTATGGGGATATATTGTCTGCTCAGATTCAGCCAAATTCAGTAAAGTTGATTGGACGGCGCTTCACTTTACAGATGGACAATGACCCAAAACATACTGCGAAAGCAACCCAGAAGTTTTTTAAGGCAAAGAAGTGGAATATTCTGCAATGGCCGAGTCAATCACCTGATCTCAATTTGATTGAGCATGCAATTCACTTGCTGAAGACAAAACTTAAGGCAGAAAGACCCACGAACAGACAACAACTGAAGACAGCTGCAGTAAAGGCCTGGCAATGCATCACACAGGAGGAAACCCAGCGTTTGGTGATGTCCATGCATTCCAGACTTCAAGCAGTCATTGCCTGCAAAGGATTCTCGACAAAGTATTAAAAAGGAAAATTTTATTTATGATTGTGTTAATTTGTCCAATTACATTTGAGCCCCTGAAATAAGGGGACTGTGTATGAAAATGGTTGCAATTCCTAAACGTTTCATACAATATTTTTGTGCAACTCCTTGAATTAAAGCTGAAAGTCTGCACTTCTATTGCATCTCGGTTGTTTCATTTCAAATCTATTGTGGTGGCGTACAGAGCCAAAATTATGAAAATTGTGTCACTGTCCAATTATTTCCGGACCTAACTGTATATAATGTATGAGTTTCTGGTGCTTTAATATTCTGGATAAGCTGTTTTCTCTTTTGATTTAAAATGTTTAACTTTGTCTTTATTTTGTGTTTTTGATGGCTATTAATCTAGATGCCTATACACTCCACCATTCACATTGTCATCCTTGTTTTTCTGACCATAGACGAAGAAAAAAGTTTCTGCCGCGATGTTGATACGCTTGATGACGTCTGTCTCTTTGATTTTCAACGCTGAGCAGAATGAGGATCTTTGACAACATCGACACTGCTGCCCTGCACATCAGTGATCTGTGTCCACCACTGGCTTGTGATGTCTATATACCCCACCATGCACATTGTCATCTATGTCGTGCTGACAAAAGAGGGAGAAAACAGTCTCTGCAGTGATGCTGACACGCCTGATGACATCTGTCTTTATGATGATTCTCAATGCAGAGCAGAATGACGATCTCTGTGACATTGACATTGCTGCCCTGCATATCAGCGATCTGTATCCACCATTGGTTTGTGTTATTTGGATGAATACCTTTATCCCTATTGCTTTCATTTTGCCACTCAAGAGAACTATAATATGGACATTTATGTCAAGCTTCTCAATTGGGATGCCTGTATTATCATATACTGTACATTTTTGTCAAGGAATGGCAACTAATATGCTGTCACTTTGAATCTACATTGTTGCTCTCTATGGTTACATTTTTCTATTGGAAATCACCATCTATCTACTGTATGAGCAATCTGTTTGTTTTCTAATTCTAAGGGCAGTTGAAAACCTATAAATGTCTGTTTATCAAATCTGCTGAATCTGCACTGTGGTTGATAATATTTAATAGTGGAACATGGAAAGGAACATTTACACTTATAATTCACCCATCTGTGCATTTTGATGAATAATAGAGCTGCATACTGCACCGACACACTTTATTCGAGCAAATACCCGGTATGTACCTGGCAGATACCTGGAATAAGCCACTACTAACCTCTGACAAGCCCCGTTGCATTTGCCTTCCCAGCCTGGGTTCATGCCTGGCTGATGGGCGGCTGATCTGTTAAATGATAATGATTAGGATTTAATAGGCTGCAATGCTTCGCGTGTCTACCAGATGGCATAAATTCATGAATTGTAATGCAGTTTATATATATATACTGTGCAGTATTGCAGCTAGCGGGAATAAAATGCTTCAATCCCTGCTTGGAAAATAACTCAATGTACTCGGGCAGAAAACAGTCACAAACCACAATACACCCGGGTATACCCGAATTCGTGGGACTAGCCAAGCTCGAATAAAGTGTGTCGCCAGTGTATATTTGGGTCTAATATGATGTTTCTCCTATTTTACCTATATGGTAGAAAGACATTGTGAATATAAGACTCGGAAATACATCAGTGTTTTACATTGTTTATTTTTTACATCTCAGAGTTCCGTGCTGTGCTAGCGCGTTGTCAGTGCTGATTGGCTGAGTTCTAACGCATGCGCAATTCAGTCGCAATAGCCGAGAACACGGAAACGCGGACATTTAAATGCATAGGTTTAACGGCACCCCATAACAGGGCCTTTACCTCGGGAAGCAGGGTGTCCCCGGATCTGAAATCAATGCAGTTCTGCTCCGGAGACCCCCTGCTCATGTACACTCGTATTAAAAGTTTTATTAAGGAGGCGCATACGCGACAGCAGGGTTCATGGAAGCTTGAGTTAAAAGCTCCGTCCCTACCGGCATTTAAAACTCATGTTTTCGGCATATTAAATAAATAAAGATCAAAGACAAGCGGAGATCTATCTGCAGGAACACCACAGAATGCCAATGAGATCGCAATCTCGTAGAAAAGCTCCCGTCTTAACAGACTATTTTCAGAGAGGAGTGTTGGCGCGCGCGAGTGGAGTGGAAGAGGCGAAGCAAATGGAAGGCTCCGACTCAAACAGCGAGAAATCTGCGAGTAGATCCACGAGCGGAGCGATAGGGAATGGGTCACAAGAAGTAACATGAAGCAGTCCTGTTCTGAAATTAAGACATTCTTCCAGAAAGAGCTATGGGACCTAAGGAAGGGCATTGACAGTCTGGGAGACAGAACAAACACACTACAAACAAAAATGGATACCACCATTAAAGCCCTCAAAAAAAAATGAAAAAACCACAGCCCATTTGCACACTATGATCACTGAAGCCATAACGGATCCAGAGGAGTTCGCCTCAAAATGGATGGCACATATATTGCCTGATAAATCAGAAGCAGAGTTCCTCTATAACAGATGTCACAGGGCACTCCGTTCAAAGCCTCAACCTGTGGACCCCCCAAGGGCCATAATTATCAGATTGCATTATTTTAAAATAAAAGAAAACATCTGCCAAATCGCAAGAGCCTCAAGGAACATGGAGTTTGAGGGAATAAAATGACAAGTTTTCCAGGACCTTGCCCCTGCCACCCTGTCTAAGAGAAGAGCCCTGACATCAGTGACCAAAATCTTAAGAGATAATGGGGTCCGCTATAGGTGGCTGCTCCCCTTCGGGCTGATGATGCTAAAAAATGGGGCTGCATTCACTTTGAGGCCCGCTTTCCTGAACAAAATTGGCTTATCTGTCGTCCCCTCCAGTCCTGCTCGTTAGTAGTCGGGGGAAGATTCTGCTCCGGAGGAGTCCTGGCAGCGAATGAGGGCTTCAGGGAAAAGCAATGCTTAACAGGCTCTCAAGCGTCAATCATCCCCAATTAAAGATTTAAAGGAGCCCTACCGAGTCTTGTAGGTTGAAAACAGTAGGAGGCTTCCTCCATTCATGCCGACATAGTACCCTGGTGGCGGGAAGGTGAACTACGGCCATCTTTATTCTTGATTGTGGAGCTGAAGATGAAGACCTCCGGTGGCAGGAAAAAGAACTGTGGCCATCTTGAATCCTGCTGGTGGAGCTGGTGTTGATGACCCTTCCTGGCGGAAAAGAGAATTGCAGTCATCCGTGTCCACAGTGACAGAACGGGAGGCGAAGATGGCAGATCCGTCCGAGATGACCAGGAGCACTCCATATGCATTGAAGACATCCCAAATGCACAGCAGATTCCCTATTCTAATAGTATTAAATAAATAAAAGGGGTGGAATTAAAAAAAGAGGGGAGGGAAAGGAAGAGTGCGGGGACTCAGGTCATAGTAAAGGTAAATGGTTGAGGGGAGGGGGGGCGAGGGGAAGAAGGGGGGGATGAAAAGGGGGGGGTAGAAAAGAGGTGGAGAAAGAGGGAAAAAATGGATCTTGCCGTAGATTATTGGGATGTTCAGACCCACTAGGGCCTGCCACAGAGGTACAAATACTGAAAACCAAACTATCAAGGACTGGGAAGATACTTGGGGATGTTTGCCTGGGTGTTATAATACTGTACAAGAGTTAATGCGCTGGGTTATGTAAATAGAGTTATAAGTCTTTGTACATATACCAAGCAATGTTAAAGTTATGGAGGTGCTGGTATAAGGACCACCTTGGCCGATCGCCTGCGACTCAGGATGTGTACTTTGGGGTTTCACAAATACACACTCAAGTCCCTAGGGAGCCTGACCACCGATCTGTCACGGTGCCTGGGGGGTCCTTCCCTGACACCCCGAGTTCAGGGCTCATATTATAATTAATAATGCTCATATTATGCTATAAATTATTCACATCAGTGACTAGCAAAGAAACACACCAACAATCCCATTATTTTATTGGAGTAAAAGAAAAAATACAAAATTGAGAAACACCCTGCCTTTGATTAAAGCAAACAATTTAACAAAAATGCATTGAATCCAAAATACTTACAGTAATTACAGATGTTTAGAAAGGGATCCCATTGGTTCCTGAAATGACTTGTCAATAATTGAATGGCTTCACTTTGTGTATAAAAGCAGCACCATCAGGCATAGCTGGTAGACGTGTTCCAGCCTAGATCTCCATCCCTACAGCAGAATATAACTAGAAGAGCAATCATGCCTGGCTCAAAGGGTGGTGGATGTAAAGATTCTGACCGTAAGTAATTCTTTATGATAGTGAATAGGGTTACATGGAATTTATTAGTTGGTGCATCTGGTATACATGCAAAAGGCTGGACTGACTTGCAAAGAGATGTTCTTAGCTGTACTGTACATAGTTATTGCAAAGATATATATTTTATTGGAACTTAAACAACTGTGGAAAGAAGAAAGTTGTAATCTGTGCAAAGTTCTTTATGGTGTTGCTGTTCTATTTAGCAGGGAGATGCTTAAAGATCATTTGAAAGTCAAGTAAACTGTTCTCAATGTTTCATCATAAAGAGATTTTTTTTACTGAAATGGAAACTGTAAGTACAAGATTTTTTTGCAGAAAATCATAGCAGCCAAGATTATTGTGAATAAATGAAAAATGGTTATTTAAAGAGAACCCAAGGGAAATGTTGAGATGTTAATGCAACTCAGAACTGCAGGGTGTTTGGAAGTAAGGAAAAGGAAACATGAGGGGTTGAAACACTGAATTGTGAAATGTAGCTTCTTCTTTTACTCTCCTCAAATCCCTCACTGATACGCACTCACCCTGACACATGGATGCATGACCTTTTCTATTGTTAACTTAACAAAAATGTACCCCATTCATCTACAGTAGGTTTTCAAAGCTTTTGTATGATTGGCCATTAGCTATTAGCAATTCAAATTGTAATTATGAGGTCTATAAAAAACATACAGGATTTGAACTTATCTGTTTCAGTGATATTCCTTCTCTCTCATTTCAGCCTGTGCACCAGCTAAATCATGCAAGGACGCATGCCCTGCCCCAAAATGCCCAGGTAGGAAAATCTGCATGGTCAATCACATCTTAATCCGGTTGTTTACGGGAGGGTCTTTAACTCATTGTGCAGCAATAAAAAGTTTTACGGGTATCAGTTATATTATTATAGTTATTATATTATAGTTATATTATAGTTCCGTAATCATTTTTATAATTGTATACTTATTTTAAGCATATTTTCATTTTGTTGTGCTATATATGTTCTTCCCTGCTTATTTTGAAATCTGTTCATAATTTGGTGAAAATATAAAACCAAAACCAAAAACAAATAGATTTTAGGCAAAACAATAAGCAAAACACAAAATGTGTTTAAACCAAAACCACATTCAAAACCAATTTTTTATTAAGTCTCTGTTAATGATTGCCATCATACCTTCTAACTATCTTCACGTTAGTAGTATCATCATAATACAGTCCTGAATTTAATGTCACTTTGCTTGATCAGAGTATGATCTATAGAAAGATTGGCCTACATTATTATCATACTTTTAAGATGAAGACACAGTACATGGAAAATATGCCCAATTGATGTCAACTTCCATGGACTAAGTTGTTAAGATTTGGGGAGTTTTGAATCAGAAGGCAATTTTAAAGGAAAACTATGGATTTACATCGGTGAAACTCAATAGAAGTTTATGGGTCCCCTGATACTAGAAATCAGTGAGACCGACTTCAAATGATACTGACTATGAATAAATCAGACCTGACAGATCTGTGAAAATTTCCAGTACATCAGAGTTTAATATTTTCTGTGCGCTTCTGTGTCCCTCCTTTTAGTGTCAAATTAATAAAAGTCCCTCAATGTGGGGGATTTTTTGTTTTAAATAAACTGTCTGTATGATCTGATTTTTTTTTTACTGTCATTCCCTTCATTTAAAAGTAATCAATGTATCTCAGCCATTCCTTCAAATTATACCTCTATTTCTCATCAGAACCTTGCCATCAAGGTCATGGAGGTAGCAGCGGTGGAGGTGGTGGAGGTGGAGGTCACGGAGGTGGAGGTCACGGAGGTCAAAGCAGTGGAGGTGATGGAGGTCAAAGCAGTGGAGGTCACGGAGGAGGAGGTCACGGAGGAGGAGGCCACGAGTGTAAAAGCAGTGGAGGTCACGGAGGTCAAAGCAGTGGAGGTCAAAGCGGTGGAGGTGATGGAGGTCAAAGCAGTGGAGGTCACGGAGGTCATGGGTGTAAAAGCGGTGGAGGTGATGGAGGCGGAGGTGGAGGTCACGGAGGTCATGGATGTAAAAGCGGTGGAGGTGACGGAGGCGGAGGTGAAGGTCATGGAGGTCATGGGTGTAAAAGTGGTGGAGGTCATGGAGGTGGAGGTGGAGGTGACGGAGGCGGAGGTCACGGAGGTCATGGGTGTAAAAGCGGTGGAGGTGACGGAGGTGGAGGTCACGGAGGTCATGGGTGTAAAAGCGGTGGAGGTGACGGAGGCGGAGATGGAGGTCACGGAGGTCATGGGTGTAAAAGCGGTGGAGGTGACGGAGGTGGAAGTGGAGGTCACGGAGGTCATGGGTGTAAAAGCGGTGGAGGTGACGGAGGTGGAGGTCACGGAGGTCATGGGTGTAAAAGCAGTGGAGGTCATGGAGGTGGAGTTGGAGGTGACGGAGGTGGAGGTGGAGGTCACGGAGGTGGATGTGGAGTCAAGAAGTAATCCCTCTGAATCCATCTCAAGTGTGTTGACCGAAAAGATTTTCTCTATCATTCTGTTCACTCTCTTTACATTACTTCTTGAGAGATCAGCAATTACAAACCCCTTTAAAATGTCTGGTTACACATGTTAAAATAAACTTATGAAACCATTTGCTGTCTGATTTGTGCTGTAGATTTTTTTTAATGTATATTTTCACTTACAGTTTTTAAAAGAAAGTTATAGTAGAGCCAGTAGCACTGCAGAGAATGCGATATTACTACAAGATTACAACAGAGGGCTCCCTGTTATATACAGATCTTATGAACAGCTAAAGTTTTTCAGTCCAAGTCATTAAATGTTTTCATGTGAGTTGTAGGAATTTAAATGCATCCGCTAGAAATTAGACTTCTAAAAGAGGAGCCCAATCATATCAAACTCTAGTAAAATACACACAGATACCCAGCAAGCTCTAGGAAGCCCCAAATATTTCCACATTATATATATATGTATGTGTGTGTGTGTGTGTGTGTGTGTGTGTGTGTGTGTGTGTGTGTGTGTGTGTGTGTGTGTGTGTGTGTGTGTGTGTGTGTGTGTGTGTGTGTGTGTGTGTGTGTGTGTGTGCGTGTGTGTGTGTGCGTGTGTGTGCGTGTGTGTGTATATAGTGGTGTGATAAAGAAAGTACACCATCTTTGAATTCTATGGTTTTACATATCAGGACATAATAACAATCATCTTTTCCTTAGCATGTCTTAAAATTAGGTAAATACAACCTCAGATGAACAACAACACATGACATTACACCGTGTCATGATTTATTTAACACAAATAAAGCCAACATGGAGATGCTATGTGTGAAAAACTAAGTACAACTAAGCCTCTTCTCTCTAAAAAGAACATGGCAGCATGGCTTAGGTTTGCAAAGTTGCATTTGAACTAACCACAAGACTTCTGGAACAATGTCCTTTGGACAGACGAGACCAAAGTGGAGATGTTTGGCCATAATGCACAGAGCAATGTTTGGTGAAAACCAAACACAGCATATCAGCACAAACACCTCATACCAACTGTCTAGCATGGTGATGGAGGGATGATGATTTGGGCTTGTTTTGCAACCACAGGACCTGGGAACCTTGCAGTCATTGAGTCGACCATGAACTCCTCTGTATATCAAAGTTTTCTATAGTCAAATGTGAGGCCATCTGTCCGACAGCTAAAGCTTGGCCGAAATTGGGTCATGCAACAGGACAATGATCCCAAGCACACAAGAAAATCTACAACAGAATGGCTGAAAAAGAAAAGAATCAAGGTGTTGCAATGGCCCAGTCAAAGTCCAGACCTCAACCCGATTGAAATGCTGTGGTGGGACCTTAAGAGAGCTGTGCTTAAACAAATGCCCACAAACCTCAATGAACTGAAGCAACGTTCCTCCACAACGATGTGAGAGACTAATAAAGTCATACAGAAAACGATTACTTCAAGTTACGTATTGCTGCTAAAGGTGGTTCTACAAGCTATTGAATCATAAGGTATACTTAGTTTTTCACACATGGCTTCTCCATTAAAGAGGGAAAAAAAGGGATCTTGCTGTAGATTATTGGGTGTTCAGACCCACTAGGGCCTGCCACGGAGGTACAAATACTGAAAACCAAACTATCAAGATACTTGGGGATGTTTGACTGGGTGTTATAATACTGTAATATAATAATTTGTCAGCAAGCCAACCTCACACTGATGATACCCATTAAGGTTGAAACATGTCTGTGAGTGGGTTAACTGACTTTGCATCTCCCAAGTCCTTGCTTAAAAGCTGTGTTTAAAGCAGCATGCATTGACTAAGGGTTGCTCATGTAATGTGAGCATGAGATAAAAAGTGGCACTGTGTGCTCATTTGCATGTCATTTCCAAGAATCCCTTGCTGCAGTGGAAGTGCTGTTTGCTGGGTGATAATGGTGAAAGACAGGGTTGCAGACCTGTCTAAGACATGCAAATGAATATACAGGAATATTTACAGTTGCTCTATATATATATATATATATATATATATGTATGTGTGTATGCGTGTGTGTGTGTGTGCGTGTGTGTGTGTGTGTGTATATAGTGGTGTGAAAAAGAAAGTACACTATCTTTGAATTCTATGGTTTTACATATCAGGACATAATAACAATCAACTGTTCCTTAGCAGGTCTTAAAATTAGGTAAATACAACCTCAGGTGAACAACAACACATGATATTACACCGTGTCATGATTTATTTAACACAAATAAAGCCAACATGGAGATGCTATGTGTGAAAAACTAAGTACAACTAAGACTCTTCTCTCTAAAAAGAACATGGCAGCATGGCTTAGGTTTGGAAAGGTGCATCTTAACTAACCACAAGACTTCTGGAACAATGTCCTTTGGACAGACGAGACCAAAGTGGAGATGTTTGGCCATAATGCACAGAGCCATGTTTCGTGAAAACCAAACACAGCATATCAGCACAAACACCTCATACCAACTGTCTAGCACGGTGGTGGAGGGATGATGATTTGTGCTTGTTTTGCATCCACAGTACCTGGGAACCTTGCAGTCATTGAGTCGACCATGAACTCCTCTGTATACCAAAGTATTCTATAGTCAAATGTGATGCCATCTGTCTGACAGCTAAAGCTTGGCCGAAATTGGGTCATGCAACAGGACAATGATCCCAAGCACACCAGAAAATCTACAACAGAATGGCTGAAAAAGAAAAGAATCAAGGTGTTGCAATGGCCCAGTCAAAGTCCAGACCTCAACCCGATTGAAATGCTGTGGTGGGACCTTAAGAGAGCTGTGCTTAAAAAAATGCCCACAAACCTCAGTGAACTGAAGCAACGTTCCTCCACAACGATGTGAGAGACTAATAAAGTCATACAGAAAACGATTACTTCAAGTTACGTATTGCTGCTAAAGGTGGTTCTACAAGCTATTGAATCATAAGGTATACTTAGTTTTTCACACATGGCTTCTCCATTATGGCTTTATTTTTGTACATAAATAATGACTGTGCAATATGTCATGTGTTGTTGTTCATATGAGGTTGTATTTACCTAATTTTAAGATCTGCTAAGGAACAAATGATTGTTATTATGTTCTGATATGTAAAACCATAGAATTCAAAGAGGGTACTTTCTTTTTCACACAGAAAAAAGGTAGGTATGGCAGTTCACAGCAGTCCGTGTGGATAAATCAAAGTGAAATCAAAAAGTAAAAATTAACTTTATTGTGCACTAGACATAAACAAAATGCCACAAGAAAACTCTGATGCGTTTCGTCCTGTAACTAGGACTTTGTCAAAGAGTAACTGTTATGAGGACAGGGTGATTGTTATATGGTGGCGCCTAAAATGTGATTGGTTGCACACAATTGGTGCATCACTGCAAACCCGTCTGCTGTATAATCAGGCTTGAAATAAAGAAAGAAAAGCACTTCTTATTTCTCATATAAATAGCCAAGGCACCACCCAATAGAAACCACCAATAGCCCCACAAAAAATACAAAACAATATAGTGAACAGATCATAAATAAAATGAAAAAGAATATCATGTTAAAAAACGGGAGATGGTATATTAAATTAAAGCCAAAACCTGCAATTAAAAAACAGTAGTTCTGCGGCAACTCAAAAAAACACACATATGTTGCAAAATATACAAAACAATACAAGTCTATCAAATATTAGTCATCGCATAATAATAAAATATATAAACACCAATATATAGATGCATAAAAAACAAAATAACCCAGTGATGTTAGAGGTATATAAATAAACCTCAATGATATAGGCAAGAGAGAGATGTAGAGGATATATATACCATGAACAATTCTATTGGTCAAAAAATGTTTAAGCTCCCATTCGATGTTTATACCTGTGGGCTGTAAAGTATTCATGGTATAAATCCAATACATCTCTCTCATATTTAATTTATTCTGTCTATCACCCCCTTAGGGGTGAACCAGTACATGTTCTATTCCATGGAATGTAAAGTTAGCAATGCCTCCTAAAGGACATTGGGAGAAATGACGTGACACTGGATGTGTTAAATCTTTCTTTTTGATTAGTCTAACGTGTTCCTGTATTCTGAGTCGAAGTGATCTAATAGTACGGCCAACATAAGACTTTTTACAACCACATTGCAAGTGGTAGATAAAATAGCTAGTATATCAATTAATAAAGGTAGTAATGCAAACCTTTTTACTGTTAACAAAAATGGTTTTAGTAGTGTTAGCGTATGTGCATATAGAGCACCTTCCACAAGGAAAGAAACTTTTTGGAATACCTCTGACTTGAGAGTCTCGAGGAATTGAATTAAATAAACTGGTTGAAAGATAAGATGCCAAAGTATTGGGTTTTTTTGTACACAAACCTATGGCCTCCCTGTATAATAAGGGCAATATCCTTATCCAGTGTACAGTAAGTATCTTCCAATGTTTAAGGAAGATTTCACGAATAGATTGAGATTGTTTATTAAATGTAGATATAAATAAGGGACAAGAAAAATCGTTATTAGAATAGATTTGTGATCTTTTTTTGTTATTATGTTGTTTCTTTGTAATAATGTCTTTTCTATTTTAGGAATCCACATGATCAAAGGCTGTCTGGATATCCCTTTCATTGTAACCCCTAGCCAAAAATCTGTCCGCCATATTACGCGGTTGTGCAAGGAATGTATCCTTGTCAGAACATAGGGCCTCATGCAGTAAGCACCGATAAGGCTTTTATCGGCATTTTCCTGCCAAAATTGGATTTGAGATTCAGTAAGCGCCGACAAGTGCTCATAATCGGCAGTTTTTCTTGCCGAAAATTTTTTATCGGCATGCGGCTGCCGATAACCTATTTATCGGCACTTTTCGGCACTTTTTGAAATCGGCTGTATTCAAGTAGCCCCGATCAGCTTATCGGTGCTGATCGGCACTCAGAAATGGAGATTTCATCGGCAATTGGTCCCGCCAACTAAAGTTGGCAAGTTGGAGGGGAGAACGATCGGCAAGGTTCCTCATCTCTACTGCACCGAAACACTTTATTCGAGCAAATACCCAGTATGTACCTGGCAGATACCTGGAATGCGCCGCTCCTCACCTCTGACAAGCCCCGTTGCGTTTGCCTTCCCAGCCTGGGTTCATGCCTGGCTGACGGGCGGCTGATCTGTTAAATGATAATGATTAGGATTTAATAGGCTGCAATGCTTCGCGTGTCTACCAGATGGCATAAATTCATGAATTGTAATGCAGTATATATATATATATACTGTGCAGTATTGCAGCCAGCGGGAATAAAATGCTTCAATCCCTGTCTGGAAAATACCTCAATGCACTCGGGCAGAAAACAGTCACAAACCTCAATACACCCGGGTATACCCGAATTCGTGGGACTAGCCGAGCTCGAATAAAGTGTGTCGCCAGTGTACATCAATGGAGTCAATGGAGCGGGAACTTATAACATTATAGGACTGTTTACATTCTATTGCTCATAATAAAAATGTGCTTGGCATTACAGTGTCGAGGTCATTCACTTCATCGTGTCACCCCTTACGTGTATTATTTGCATAACATTGTACTTTTCAATGTTATGATGATTTGCGTGTCACATTAGTCTTAATGTTATGATGTGTCAAGGGAAAATCCTATACTCAACTCTTAAAGGAACAGGTCACATCATATCAAACATGTTACTTAAGTGTGCTTCAATTTATTATATTATGTAACACATTTCACACATCTAACAGATCCAGCGTATAGTAATGTTGCTATACATTATACAATGCTTGTAATGTGTAACGCATGATCAAACGTAAATGTAGCTTTTTGTTTTCATGTTTACATGTACTTTGTGACCTCCCTCTTTTGATGACGTCCGCAATTGGACACTCAATAACATAGCATGTTTACATTGTACACGATGCATTACAATCACTTCATGCTAACGTATACACACATCTATAATAGTTACTCATTTTTACACGATTGAAACTGAATGAATAGCAACTATCCTGATGGCATTAAATTATGCATATGCACATACAATACTTCATGTGAACAGGTGACAATAACATGCCAAATTACACATGTTGCAACGTAGTTTCTCAACGTCAATGTCATGGTTGTATCCTAATGAGATGACTGAGTGTTGCGTTCAGAAGTGGTACATGCATTACACATTCCAGAAATACTTGCCAATAAATGCTTGTAGAAAGCTTAACGTTACATCATTCTCAAATATCATGATTGCCTGGTGAACACACATAAATAATCCTTTTAATTGCTACTGGATACACGTTGGGAGTGAACTACTTGGATATGTTAATGTAACACCTTGCACTTCAGCAAGTCACCTGACATCATCACATAGGTATTTAAAGGAGGGCAATTACCTGCGCATTCACAGCTACAGACCTGAACATGATGCAAATGTTTATGAGACGGAGAAAGATTCTATTGGACGAGAGGCTTGCTGATGGAGAGGATGTCACAGGCCAAGGAAGGGACAGGGACAGAGGCAGGGACAGTGGCAGGGACATTGACAGGGACAGGCACGCAGACAGGAGAGGGAGAGGTCGAGGGAGAGGTCGAGGGAGAGGGCAAGGAGATGAGAGGATTAGAGAGAGGAGAGAAGTTGTGCCTCGTCCTCGTTTGTACAGGGAGAGAACCCTGTTAGATGGGATGAGTGAGAAGGAGATTGTAAGTCGCTATCATTTGAGTTCAGCAGCAATCTTAGCTCTTTATGAAGAGATATGGGGAGATTTAGATTTTGTGACAGCCAAAGGTCGTGCAGTCCCTGGGCTTGTTAAAATGCTCTGCTCATTACATTATCTTGCTTCTGCGTCATTCCAGACAACTGTGGGCATAGTGGGCGGGGTCTTGCAATCTACATTCTCGCGGGCCTTTACCCAGTTTCTATGTGCACTCAGTAGACGTGCTAGGAATTAAATTAATTTTCCTACAGAGCACACAGAGTGGCTGGAATTTAGGAATGGCTTTTATACCATAGCCGGGATACCATGTGTGATGGGTGCAATCGATTGCACCCATGTTGCTTTGATCCCACCTAGTCAGAGTGAGCATGCTTACCACAACCATAAGCACTACCATTCTCTGAATGTACAGGTGGTATGCGATGCCACGATGAAGATTATGCATGTGGTTGTCAAATTCCCTGGTTCCAGTCACGATTCCTCTATCCTGAGAAACTCATCAGTCTTCCATGCTTTCGAAGAAGGCAATTTTGTACCTGGTTGGCTGGTGGGTGAGTACATATTATGATGTGTTAACAAACAACTCTTGGTTTTCTAGGAAATGTTGTATGTAATAATGTTAACACAAATTGTTTCATATTTGTGCACGATGTATTATAGATGACTCAGGATACGGAATTAGGCCATGGCTGTTGACCCCTGTGGCAAACCCTCAATGTGAAGCAGAGGAGAGGTACAATGTTGCCCATATATCTACGCGATCCGTTATAGAGAGGACATTTGGGCTTCTCAAGACAAGATTTAGATGTCTCGATAGAACTGGTGCACTTCAATATAAGCCTGCTAAAGTGTCTGATATTATAATTGCATGTTGCATTTTGCACAATATGGCACTCCGCAATAATGTACAAACAGACATACGTCAGGGTTTGGAGGAGGAGCATCCCGTCAATTTACCAGCTGACACTGACCAAACAGCCAGTGGTGTTGAGACACGTCTGAATGTCATAAACACATTTTTTTTCATGTAAGCAAATACATATATGTTCATAGTACTACATAGATGTATTCATTCTTTGTTATGATAAATACATTTGTACAAATACCATTCACTTAGGAAACAGATGAATATGGTTCGCACACCTTTCTCTTCTCTGCTGTGTGGACAATTGCATGTGGCACCGGTATGTCATTCATCAACAGGTTGTATTATACTTCTTACCAATAAAAGGTGTTGTGTGTACGTGAAGAAATAATGTGTACTAAATCTATATTTTATGTACATGCTCTTTTTGGTTATGCATACACAATAAACCTACTACAGTAGCGACCAACTTTATTCTAACTTGGCTAGCTCCGCGAATTTCGGAATATCCCGGTGATGTGCGGTTTTGTATCGTTTTGTATCGTTTTGTATCGTTTTCTCCCGGGGTGTATTGCGTT
The DNA here is from genome assembly GCF_040206685.1 of Ascaphus truei. Classification (NCBI taxonomy): domain Eukaryota; kingdom Metazoa; phylum Chordata; class Amphibia; order Anura; family Ascaphidae; genus Ascaphus; species Ascaphus truei. The sequence goes on from NC_134486.1 coordinate 105,909,085, forward strand.
ATTTTCGCGGCTGTGATTTAAGCATTTTATTCCCGCTGGCTGCAATACTGCTATGCCGTGTAAAAACGCATGGGGGCATTTGCGAGCTGTTGTCTTTGAAGCCGAGAAATTCATGAATTGTAGTGCAGTAAATACTGTATATATACAGTATATACTGTATAACAACAACCCCTATAACCTCTAACATACACATACAGTACTGTATATGCACATCAAAGATACTATAGGCCGTCCCCTGGCGAGATGTGTTTGCAGCTGCTCTCTCTGCGCAAACATCGGCACATTAAAAATTATTTAAAATACATTTTTATTCATAGTGTAGATGTGCAGGGGGTCTCCGGAGCTGAACCGCGTTGGTTTCAGGTCCGGGGACCCCCTGCTTCCCGAGATACAGGCCCCTTTATGAGGTGCCGGTATCCCTCTGCATTTGAAGGTCCCGATCACGTTACCGCGGCATGTAAACCAAGCAGAGGGATACCGGCACCCCCAAAAGGGGCCTGTATATCGGGAAGCAGGCAGTCCCCAGACCTAAAACCAAAGCGGTTCAGCTCCGGAGACCCTCTGCACATCTACAGTATGAATAAAACACATATATAAATAAACACTCATTCCTTACCTTAGCGGCTATGTGCTATGGTAACGAAGCAGCATTTCTGTATTTTAATAATATTGTACAGTGAGCAGGGGGTTTCCTGAGCCAGAAATGAATGCTCAGGGGACCCCCTGCTCCTGCACAATATTATTAAAAATACAGAAATGCTGCTTCATTACCATAGCTGATAGCCGCTAAGGCAATGAAGGGGTTAACCCACCGTGCCCGCTTTATTGTGGGTAGCAGGGGTGGGTGAAGGGGGTATTTGGCCCTTGGTGTGAGTTTAGGACTTGCAGGGGGTTGCGGGTGCACTTAACCACTTCACGACCGTAGCAGTTAATAACGCTACGGTCATGAAGGGGTTCACCCCTCCCGCTACCCCCCCGCAAGCTCTAAACAACCACCGTTGGGGCTAATACCCCCTTCACCCACCCCCGCTACCCACAATAAAAAAAACTCACACACAGCAGCCGCCCCAAAAATAAATAAATCTAAATAAATAAATGAATATAAATAAGTACATTTAAAATACATTTTTATTCATAGTGTAGATGTGCAGGGGGTCTCCGGAGCTGAACCGCGTTGGTTTCAGGTCCGGGGACCCCCTGCTCCCCGAGATACAAGCCCCTTTATGAGGTGCCGGTATCCCTCTGCATTTAAAGGTCCCGATCACGTGACCGCGGCCCGTGAACCAAGCAGAGGGATACCGGCACCCCCTAAAGGGGCCTGTTTCTCGGGGAGCAGGGGGTCCCCGGACCTAAAACCAAAATGTTTTTGCTCCGGAGAACCTCTGCACATCTACAGTATGAATAAAACACACACATCATTAAAGAATCGTTCTTTACCTTTGCGGCTATGTGCTACGGTAATGAAGCAGCATTTCTGTATTTTTAATAATATTGTACAGTGAGAAGGGGGTTCCCTGAGCCAGAAATTAATGCTCAGGGGACCCCCTGCTCCTGCACAATATTATTAAAAATAGAGAAATGCTGCTTCATTACCATAGCTGATAGCCGCTAAGACAATGAAGGGTTAAGGCAGAATAAACAATAAATACATTAAATACATATTTTTAATGTGTGTGTTAAACCTCCCTGCCTTGACTGTAATCTGTGTAAGACCCCCTCCCCCTATTGTGTGTGTTAAACTTCCCTGCCTTGACTAATTTATGTAAAAACCCCTCCCCTTATTGTGTGTGTTAAACTTCCCTGCCTTGACTGTAATCTATGTAAAAAACCCTCCCCCTATTGTGTCTGCTAAGCTTCCCTGCTTTGACTAATCTGTGTAAGCCCCCCTCACCCTATTGTGTCGGTTAAATCTCCCTGCCTGTGTTTCTGTGAGTGCAGTGTACTGTATGTAAATGTATGAGGGGGAGGGGGATCCCGTGTAAATAACCACACCCACACCCACTACCCACTACCCACCTGCACATGGCCCCTCCGCTGCTGCAAAACAGAGACAAAAATTAAAACATACAAAGTAATGTCCCCTAACCCCTTAATCACCATAGTGGTTATTAACCGCTACAGTCATTAAGGGGTTATCCCACCCTCACCCACCACTCGGGATGCCTACATACCCTCCCACACTAACCCCCCCCCCGTGAGACCTAACCAACCTCACCCACTACCCACAAGGGAGGCCTACCCACATACCGTTGGGGAAACACCCCCACCCCACCCCCAGTACCCACAATAAAAACAATACAGTGACCCACAATAAACATCATTCTATTTATTAAATACATTACCCACCCCCTGTGCCCCCCCATAAATACATGATTTATTCTTTTACATACAGGGTTCATAACGCAGCCCCATGCGAGTCCCCGGTGGGCTGGCAGGGCACCTGGACAGACCTACAGGGTACCAGCAGCCCTTTTTAAACAGGTTCTGGAGGCCTGCTGGTGGGTCCCGCCAGCACCATGGCCCCGAGGTGGTCTCCTTGGGTCACCGTGGGCCACAATTGGGTCCCCACGGTAGGCCCGCGGATGTCTGGGAGCCCCGGGTCAGACCCACAGGTGTCTCCGGGGCCTCGGGTGGTTCCCACGGGGGTCTGGGGAACTCACGAGTGCTCACTACGTGTCCGCGGTGCCCCCACAGAAGTGGGACCACACATCATCATCCCCGCACCTACGGGTCGGCGGTGCCCCCACAGAAGTGGGACGACACAGCTTCATCCCCGCAGACTACGGGTCGGCATTGCCCCCATAGATGTGAGGCCACCGCTTCATCCCCGCATGTGTCACTCGTGGAACCACCAGCCTGATACCCGTGGGATACCCGAGGAAACCACAGGTGGTCTCCAGAGGTCCCACGCAGAACCACGGAACAAACCCTGAATGTAAAAAAAATAAACCTGGCCTATACATTCAATACATACACCACCCCCCCCCCCAACACCTACAGTACAATAACATGCAAAATAACTATCATCCAGATATGGATAATAGATTAATTGCCCATTATTAAAAACATTAACTAGCATATTAAAATAAATCAAGTACTACTGACCTCATCAATACGAAGTGTCCGTCGCCAGCAACATCCTTGTCTTGCCCACAAATACAAAGCCAATACAAAGCCAATACATTGCAATTACATTCAGATATCAATTAACCCCTTAAACACCTTATCAGATAATAACCGCAAAGGTAATTAAGGGGTTAAGCCACACTGGCCCGATACCCACCCTTCACCCATGAATTTGTACAGTGGCTTCATCATGCAACTATATATACAGTATATATATATATATACAGAGATATATATATATACAGAGATATATATATATATATATATATATATATATATATATATATATATATATATATATATATATATATATATACACAGTATATACACCCATGATGAACCAATATACAAATAAATGTAGAAGGGTTTAGTTCAGAGACAGAGAGAAAGAGAGAGAGAGAGAGAGAGAGAGAGAGAGAGAGAGAGATACAGTATATATATATATACACACGTTATATACACACCCATGATAAACCAATATACAGTACAAATAAATGTAGAAGGGTTATCAAAACCATACTGTCCTACAACCAAACACTTCTCCATACATACACACTAAATTAAAATCAATTTCCTTTAATATTCATAACTGATCTTTCAATCTAAATCATCACTAAACCTCTGAAAAGCCATTTAAACAACTTACATTCCAATATAAATGATGCCTAAATATCTATGCACCATATACATTCTGCAAATTAATCAACCAAGTAAACAAAAATCAATTAGCAATCATTATTTACATCCCTAAACAATTCACACTACATCCCGAACAATGAAACCATTAACAAATTCACGCCTAGAGCAGAACAATTAAGCCTTTGAAAAAATATAAGTACCGACAAAAATACAACCTTTACAACCAAGCCTATCCCTGACCTTCCTCAAACACACAATACAATACCAAGGAATACATCTATCTAATTTTAAAATACTTTAAACTCACAATAAAGCATAGCAGCATACATAAAATAATTTAAAACACATCTAATCCAGCTTTTAAAACATCATCATTTCTTACCCTGAATGTATACTGTATATCTCTCTAGACATATACATACATACATACAGTGGCAAGAAATGATATACCACAAAAAAAAAAAAAAAAATACACATGTTAATAAACCTTTTGAAAAAATTAACAAGTTAAATAAAATACATTTCTTTAGTTAACTTACCATTACTTGCCCCCACCGATTCCCATTGCGCAGCTTACTCACGAACCAATCCACGAACAGGAACCCATACAATAATAAACCAGAAAAAAAATAAACTTTAAACTAAAAATCCAAAACAATCCACGGGTCTTCTATTTGTAATCCATCTTCATCTGTATTCTTCTATCTTCTATCTCCTTCCAGCGGGGTGGGGCGGGGGTCTTCTTTCCATCTTCGGCCACGCCTTGGTCTTCCTTTTTCCCCGGAGGTCCTTCCTCCGCGGCGTCTGGCTTCAAAATGAGATGACATAGGCTTTTAAAGGCCTATGACGTCACATTTTGCGTCATGGTTCCCACGGTCCTGATTGGGCCGTGAAAACCATGTGTTTTGGCCGACAAAAATTAAAATGATGACGTCATCTTAAAGGCAATGAAAGCACAGCCAATCAGAATGGCTTTGCTTCAAATGCCTTTAAGGTGACGTCATTAAAAGACACATGGCCGTGCACACATGGTACTAGAGCCAATCAGAGCGTGGGAACTTTATCCCTACTCTGATTGGCTCTGGTATACCATGTGTCAGGGGCTTGGGGGAGAAAGGATGTGACGTCAATGAAAATCTGTCACGTGGTACGGTAGCCAATCAGAGTAGGGATGGAGTTTTTTTTATTGTGGGTAGCTGGGGTGGGTGTGGTTATTTACACGGGATCCCCCTCCCCACATTTACATACAGTACACTGCACTCAGAAACACAGACCAGGGAGATTTAACACACACACAATAGGGGGAGTTTTTTTTTACATAGATTGCAGGGAAGCTTAACGCACACAATAGGGGGATAGGGGGAGGGTTTTTTACATAGATTACAGAGAAGGCAGGGAGGTTTAAAAGAGAGAATAGGGGGAGGGGGTTTACATAGATTACATTGAAGGCAGGGAAGTTTAAAAGAGAGAATAGGGGAGGGGGTTTTACATAGATTGCAGGGAAGTTTAAAAGAGAGAATAGGGGGAGGGGTTTTACATAGATTACAGTGAAGGCAGGGAGGTTTAACACAGACATTAAAAATATGTATTGAATGTATTAATTGTTTATTATGCCTTAACCCCTTCATTGCCTTAGCGGCTATAAGCTATGGTAATGAAGCAGCATTTCTGTACTTTTAATAATATTGTGCAGGAGCAGGGGGCCCCTGAGTTTAGATTTCTGGCTCAGGGAACCCCCTGCTCACTGTACAATATTATTAAGAATACAGAAATGCTGCTTCTTTACCATAGCGCATAGCCGCTAAGGTAAAGAACGAGTGTTTATTTATAGATGTGTTTTATTCATACTGTACATGTGCAGAGGGTCTCCGGAGCAGAAACGTTTTGGTTTCAGGTCCGGGACCCCCTGCTCCCCGAGATACAGGCCCCTTTTGGGGGTGCCGGTATCCCTCTGCTTGGTTTAACAGGCCGCGGTCACGTGATCGGGGCCTTGAAACGCAGAGGGATACCGGCACCTCATAAAGGGGTCTGTATCTCGGGGAGCAGGGGGTCCCCCGACCTGAAACCAACGCGGTTCAGCTCCCGAGACCCCCTGCACATCTACACTAGGAATAAAAATGTATTTCAAATGTATTTATTTGTATTTATTTATTTATTTATTTATTTATGTATTGCGGGGATGCTGTGTGTGATTATTTTTTATTGTGGGTAGTGGGGGTGGGTGAAGGGGGTATTAGCCCCAACGGTGGTTGTTTTGGGCTTGCGGGGGGGGGGGGGTCGCGGGAGTGGTTAACCCCTTCATGACCGTAGCGGTATTAACTGCTACGGTCGTGAAGGGGTTAAGTGCACCCGCAACCCCCCCGCAAGTCCTAAACTCACACCAAGGGCCAAATACCGCCTTCACCCACCCCCGCTACCCACAATAAAGCGGGCACGGTGGGTTAACCCCTTCATTGCCTTAGCGGCTATACGCTATGGTAATGAAGCAGCATTTCTGTATTTTTAATAATATTGTGCAGGAGCAGGGGGCCCCCTGAGTTTAGATTTCTGGCTCAGGGAACCCCCTGCTCACTGTACAATATTATTAAAAATACAGAAATGCTGCTTCTTTACCATAGCGCATAGCCGCTAAGGTAAAGAACGAGTGTTTATTTATATATGTGTTTTATTTATACTGTACATGTGCAGAGGGTCTCTGGAGCAGAAACGTTTTGGTTTCAGGTCCAGGGACCCCCTGCTCCCCGAGATACAGGCCCCTTTTGGGGGTGCCGGTATCCCTCTGCTTGGTTTAACAGGCCGCGATCACGTGATCGGGACCTTTAAACGCAGAGGAATACCGGCACCTCATAAAGGGGGCTGTATTTCGGGGAGCAGGGGGTCCCCCGACCTGAAACCAGTGCGGTTCAGCTCCGGAGACCCCCAGCACACCTACACTATAAATAAAAATGTATTGAAAATAATTTTTAATGTGCCGATGTTTGCGCAGAGAGAGACCAGCGGAGCTCTCTCTGCTGCAAACACATCTCGCCCCCGCCGGCCCATAGTATCATTTATGTGCATATACAGTACTGTATGTGTACAGTACTGTCTGTTAGGGGTTATAGGGGCTGTTGTTATACAGTATATATATATTTATATATACAGTATATATACTGCATTACAGGGAAAAGGGAGACCAAAAAGCGCACCAGCACAAACAGAGCAGGAAGAAACCAGGACAAAAAAATTATTAAAAAGGGCACTTTAATGTGGCAAAAGACCCATCTAATGCATTTCGAACGTCGCAGCGTTCTTTTTCAAGATTGTGTACCTAAATCATAGGAACCAGGGAAATACAACCATTATAAAATATGAAGTATTATCCACAAGATACATCATTGTATTTCCCTGGTTCCTATGATTTAGGTACACAATCTGTGTTATGCAGTATGTATGTGTAATATGTCTTTAAATTTACTTTTCTTACACATTTTTTTAATCATGTCTAGAGGTTTTATTTTTAACTTTTTTTTTTGTATATAACTTAGTTGCAACACAGCTAGTTTTTTAATCCACCTTGTTCATGTTTTTCCTTGATATAATAGTACCCTTTATTAAGCATTAGTTTAGTTTAATATAGCTTTATTTCGTTTAAATATGCTTGTCCAGTTAGCAGCAATGTATTTTGTTCTGCTGGAATGGTCAATAAAGCTTTGTTATTGTGTTCCTATGTTTGCCCACATCCAAAATGGCCACACTGCCTTTGGTACTTCCTTTTGCCCTTAGATCGGCACTGAGTCGCTCTGTTATGACGTCATCAGGTTCTGATTTTTGGCGCGAAATGGCCCACAGGTAAGAAGGTATATAATGGATGTTATCACATTGTGTTTTATCCTTGAAAAAGAACGCTGCGACGTTCGAAATGCATTGGATGGGTCTTTTGCCACATTAAAGTGCCCTTTTAATAATTTTTTTGTCCTGGTTTCTTCCTGCTCCGTTTGTGCTGGTGCGCTTTTTGGTCTCCCTTTTCCCTGTATTGCATTGAGTAGCTGCACAGCCTGCCTGCCCTACCAGGATGTGAGTATTTGCATATTTTTCAGGGGAACCTGCCAATGAGACTGATGGTGAGTGGGTTGCACCACACACCACCTGTCTTCAGGAGGATAGTACCCATTATATGACACAATAGGTACTATATAAATTATTAGTACCCTGGTACAGTGGTCTGGCTTATTATCATTTTGAGATATACCTGCATTTGAGCGCTTCAGCTATTTTCCATATATACTGCATTACAATTCATTATAGGGGACGGCTTCAAAGAGAACAGCTCGCAAGCGCCCCCATGTGTTTTTACACGGCATTGCAGTATTGCAGCCAGTCGGAATAAAATGCTTCAATCCCTGCCGGGAAAATAACGCTATACACTCCGGCAGAAAACGATCACAAACCTCAATACACCGGAGTATACCCAAATTCGCGGGACTAGCCGAGTTAGAATAAAGTGTGTCGCCACTGTAGCATGTGTCAAAATGTTAACACAATTCCTAAGTATAGTTCTTTGTATTCTCAACTTTTCCTAATTCATTCAACACAATGACAATGTTGTTAATATAATTTTTATTTCATTCACGTTAGTTATTCATAATGATCATGATCCTTTATAACTAATGTCAACATATGAACATAAATGAAGTGGACATTTGCATACGCACACATTTCAGCAACAGTGTGTGTGTGTGTGTTGTAGTTTTTGTGTGATGCATGTATTTCTACGTGAAATAATATAAACAAACATAATAATGTTGCTTTTATCATCGGCCTCACTTAGCTATGTATGTGTTGAACGTTTACTAATAACACTAAACTATAGTTAGTCGTGTGAATAAAATGTACACACAAATGTTCATGGTTTCATGATCTTTAACTAACATTCATTAGCTCATGCATGTTAGGTTAGCACTACAACTTAGGTGAAAATATAAAATGCACACGACTAAACAGTTTCTATCACCTCCCTATTGTTATAGTGTACGTTCAGATACAATGTCTACGAGTTGTTATGTAGCATTTACATTCTTTGACAAGTCACACGTGAGATTATAATATATAGTAGATTAATGTGTTTGCTGAGTGATAATGTTGGTTGCATATATCACATGGCAATACATATAATGTTAGTAGAAAAGAACCAAAAAACAATTTAAGTTCTAACTTCAGTGCTTAGCAACATCATTATGTTAATTAAGTGCATAGTAAATATTTGCATAATAGGATAACATTATGTAGTGATTGTTAATCTGCGCACCAATCATTGAAAGCATTGTTACATATTTATTATAATGGTTGTTCTCTCGTCGTCACAATCATCTAATATAACGATTGGCTCATCTGAAATCATACATTGGTCCCATGTATTCATCCGCGACATCTGTGAAATACAGAAAACACATGATGTTCAAGATGCACATTTATATATGTCTCAGCATGACAACGCTTAACACATCTCTCTATGATTGTGGATATTCACGCATAAGTAACGTATATATTTAAACTGCAAGGATAAAACTACAGATACAGAACTGTGTCATTTTTCTAATGGCGTTGCTGGCATTACTACAGATATGTTTTTTCCGGTGCCTGTATACATAATAATGTGCGTGCACAACGTCTGTTGCGCGCGCACGTCACAAATGTGTGGACTAAGTCTTAGCGCATGCGCAAAACGATGCGTACGCTGTGCGTTCAATACATGTCCCTCCATGGTGCTGCTAGCAGTATGCATATCATGGCTGGAAGTTATGATATGGAAGTGAAACAAATTCACTTCTACACACGTACATATCTAAACTTTGTAAACGGACGTGTGCACACAGAAAAAACGGACGATCAGCCAATGAATGAACAAAAGACGGGTGACGTCATGTTAAGGCACCGTGAAATGTACGCAAACAACCCTCCCACTGAATTAACATTGGCCTCCAGCGCTGTGCACGCACCGCCCCACCGACGCGCGCGCATGACACACTGCACTGACCGTAACAATAAGCTACGGGCACAGCCAATACGGTTTCACGCGCGCACGTCGGTTGGGGGTGGGGCTTGCATCGGTATACCTTTTTAAGGACGCCTTGGGACATTACCACGGTCCCACGTCATATGTGGGCGACACTTTGTTTTTATATGTTGAATGCCAAACAATGAGGTGTGTGTGTGTTACAGTTAGTGTAACATGTTGAAATGATACTTTAAAAGCGATAATAATCTAGGATTTAGGACTCCGTCACCAATGTGTACTAATGGTTCGTCATGTAGTATATTGTTATAGGAAATAATGTCTTTGTGCACGCTACATGTAAGCCTGTCTGCAATGTTAAGCTGTATCCACTCATTTGGCTAGTGTATATTATTAATGTAGACATATATAATTTGAGTAAAGGCATAACGAAATTTGTATTTACCATTCTTGTAGAAGTCAAAACTGATTTGGCTGCAACTGCTCGCTGCAGGAAGGCACAACAGTATCATACATGGTTGAGGCAACCGTTGAATCCTGAATCACACACATCTCCATGAGGGCATCATATGGATCTGCAGTGGCTTCTTCAAACAAGACGTCCGGAGGTACGTACAGTTGTTGGTTGTATTCCCATCCACATTGGTATTGCCCATATAAGTTTGGATACATATCATAGTAGTTATGTCCATCTTGCATCTGGTCTGGCTGAATGGAGGGTGCAGGTAGATCAGCAGACGCGACAGTCAGTGCGGCTTCAGTGTCACTGGTATTAGGCAAAAATATGCTATTTAACAGAAGATATGTTCCATGTTCCATGGTAAGTTTAAATGATGGCGCAACATGCCAGCATCCATATCGTTGATCTAGCCGATCATGGACACGCTCAAAACATTCATTTGCTGATAAAGTGAATCGTACAGAAGTTTTAAAATTTCGTTGTATGTCAGGTTGTTGGTAGTATGGATATTTCTTTTGGATCAAGTCATAGATTTTGGCCACGATTGCATTGCACTTTTCTCTGGCGTTGATTCGATTGCTTCATAAATTAAATCATAAATTTGTATGATTTACGTGGATGGCTGTGCACTGTGGAAGCTTCTGCCATTTCTTCTCTCCTCAAGTGTACGTTTTGTGAAGTTGAACGCATACGGATGTCTGCTGAATGTGTGAATACTTGTAGTTACATGTTATCTTCGCGGTTTCTTCCAAGGTTATAATACAACGTAGCAGTTATACGCCTAGGTTTTCTCCAACAAGAAATTTGTTACAATAATTGGCTGAAATTCTTTGGGTAAGATACTCTTTTCACAGGAATCGAAGCTTTACTTTCGGCTTAGGCAATCAACATGTGCAAAACAAGTAGACTCTTTGAATTAGAATAACAATGTGTGTGAAATCATCTACAGTGCTATGTTGAACAGATTTCTGGTTACACTTAGCTAGATGTAACCATACACACACATCTGTATTTTATCTCAATTTCTGTTTTTCTCTCTGTCTGTTTATCTCTCTTTCTCTCTCTCTCTCTCTCTCTCTCTCTCTCTCTCTCTCTCTGTTTCTCTCTCTCTTTGACTCTCTCTGTTAGTCTCTGTTGATATATACATAGATATAGATTTATATATATAAATACATATATATATATAATTAGATATATAGACATATATCAACATATATATTTATGTATATATTAATTAACTATATATTGTGTGTAGATATATATATATATGTATATAGATATGTAGATATATATAGAGATATATAGAGATATATATAGAGATAGATATATAGATATATATAGATATATATCTATATATGTGTATATATATATCTATCTATCTATCTATCTATCTATCTATCTATCTATCTATATATATATATATATATATATATATGTGTACATTGAAGGCCTTGTGTGCTAACAGGCCTTGTTGTAATTCTCTTAACACTTCATTACATTTTATAACATTACTGGGTGAGTATGTTTGAGGGCCTATTTGAGTCAGCTGTGTAGAAGTTGTATTTACCAGCAAACAAGGCCTCTTTTGAGCCATGAAGGCCTGTACTGTTCATTCTGATTTTATATTTAATATATATATATATATACATGTAGAGGTATCAGTACCGTGTTAGCCGTGCTTCAATAATCAAAAAATAAATAGATGATACCGTTCTATGGCTAACGAAATGCTTTTATTTGTGCGAGCTTTCGAGATACACTGATCTCTTCTTCCGGCGATGTTACAATGAATGAAGCAAGCAAAAGGTATACTTAACAAAAGTGTCTATTGGAATGTTATCTGTGCTGGTCCTTCCCCCAGTGTGGATGTGTTTAATGGCTAGAGGTGTCAAAAGGTTCCTGAAAGCAAGTGATGTAAGAGTGTGTGTGTATCAGTGTGAATAAAAATGAATGGAGAGCCCACAGTGTATACAGTGCTATACAAAAGGTGTGTGGAGTGGGAGTGGATATAAATGGTGTGGGTGGGTGTGGAAATGTGAGAGATTGTAGCTCAACTAAAAGTGTGTGTGGATACTTTGTGGTCCCTATTGGTGTATAGGGATGGAAAAACAAGGAGTATTAGTATGTGTAAGAGACAGCTGTGTGTGCATACATATAGCACAGTATGTACAGACATGGCCTTTAGCGCTCATGGGAAGAGAGTTCACTTGTGTCAGTAATGACTCATAAAATTTTGATCTCTGTTTAGGCCACTGCTAAGTGTCCCGAACAGTTGCATAAATTTGTATTCATGCAACCGTCTCTCTTTCGGTGTTTTACGATTACCTTTGAGTATGGCAACCCTCAGATCGTTATATATTATAATATATAGAGTGCTAAACTTAAGCCATTGATGTGTGTAAGTAGGCCTTGTTGTAATCATATTCAAAGTTAAATACAGGTGAGGGAATTATGGGCTCAATCATACTGATCCCATAATTTTAGCAAGTGTCCTAACATTTATATCTCATTAACACAAGGCCTGTTTGCTGACAACAGTGGCAGAGATAAATATATATATATATATCAGTTAATATATATATATACACACACACACACACACACACACACACACACACACACACACACACACACACACACACACACACACAGAATAAAGCTGGCCTGGACAGTACATTGTTGCTCTCTATGTTTACAATTTTCTATTGGAAATCACCATCTATCTACAGTATGAGCAATCTGTTTGTTTTCTAATCCTAAGGGCAGTTGAAAACCTATAAATGTCTGTTTATCAAATCTGCTGAATCTGCACTGTGGTTGATAATGTTTAATAGTGGAACATGGAAAGGAACATTTACACTTACACTGGCGACACACTTTATTCGAGCTCGGCTAGTCCCACGAATTCGGGTATACCCTGGTGTATTGAGGTTTGTGACTGTTTTCTGCCCGAGTGCATTGAGGTATTTTCCAGGCAGGGATTGAAGCATTTTATTCCCGCTGGCTGCAATACTGCACAGTATATATATATATACTGCATTACAATTCATGAATTTATGCCATCTGGTAGACATGCGAAGCATTGCAGCCTATTAAATCCTAATCATTATCATTTAACAGATCAGCCGCCCGTCAGCCAGGCATGAACCCAGGCTGGGAAGGCAAACGCAACGGGGCTTGTCAGAGGTGAGGAGCGGCGCATTCCAGGTATCTGCCAGGTACATACTGGGTATTTGCTCGAATAAAGTGTGTCGGTGCAGTATAATTCACCCACCTGTGCATTTTGATGAATAATAGAGCTGCATATATTTGGGTCTAATATGATGTTTCTTCTAGTTTACCAATATGGTAGAAAGACATTGTGAATATAAGACTCGGTAATACGTCAGTGTTTTACATTGTTTATTTTTGATATCTCAGAGTTCCGTGCTGTGCTAGCGCGTTGTCAGTGCTGATTGGCTGAGTTCTAATGCATGCGCAATTCAGTTGCAATAGCCAAGGACACGGAAACGCCGACATTTAAATGCATATGTTTACCGGCACCCCATAACAGGGCCTGTACCTCGGGAAGCAGGGGGTCTCCGGATCTGAAATCAACTCAGTTCTGCTTCGGAGACCCCCTGCTCATGTACACTAGTATTAAAAGTTTTATTAAGGAGGCGCATACGCGACAGCAGGGTGCATGGAAGCTTCAGTTAAAAGCTCCGTCCCTACCGGCATTTAAAACTCATGTTTTCGGCATATTAAATAAATAAAGATCAAAGACAAGCGGAGATCTATCTGCAGGAATATCACAGAATGCTAACGAGATCGCAATCTCGTAAAAAAAGCCCCCCGTCTTAACAGACTATTTTCGGAAAGAAGAGTTGGTGCGAGCGAGAGACGAGGAAGAGGCAAAGCAAATGGAAGGCTCCGACTTAAACAGCGAGAAATCTGCGAGCAGATCCATGAGCGGAGCGATAGGGAATGGGTCACAAGATGTGACATGAAGCAGTCCTGTTCTGAAAGGAATACATTCTTCCAGAAAGAGCTATGGGACCTAAGGAAGGACATTGACAGTCTGGAAGACAGAACAAACACACTAGAAACAAAAATGGATACCACCATTAAATCCCTCAAAAACAAAAAGAAAAAAACAAAGCCCATTTGCACACTATGATCATTGAAGCTATAATGGATCCAGAGGAGTTCGCCTCAAAATGGATGGCACATATATTGCCTGATAAATCAGAAGCAGAGCTCCTCTATGACAGATGTCACAGGGCACTCCGTTCAAAGCCTCAACCTGTGGACCCCCCAAGGGCCATAATTATCAGATTGCATTATTTTAAAATAAAAGAAAACATCTGCCAAATCGCAAGAGCCTCAAGGAATATGAAGTTTGAGGGAATAAAAAGTTTTCCAGGACCTTGCACCTGCCACCCTGTCTATGAGAAGAGCCCTGACATCAGTGACCAAAATCTTAAGAGATAATGGTGTCCGCTATAGGTGGCTGTTCCCCTTCGGGCTAATGATGCTAAAAAATGGGGCTGCATTCAAGTTGAGGCCCGCTTTCCTGAAAAAGATTGGCTTACCTGTCGCCCCTTCCAGTCCTGCTCGGCAGCAGTTGGGGGAAAATTCTGCTCTGGAGGAGTCCTGGCAGCGAATGAGGGCTTCAGGGAAAAGCAATGCTTAACAGGCTCTCAAGCGTCAATCATCCCCAATTAAAGATTTAAAGGAGCCATACCCAGTCCTGTAGGTTGAAAACAGTAGGAGGCTTCCTCCATTCATGCCGACATAGTACCTCTGGTGGCGGGAAGGTTAACTACGGCTATCTTGGATCTTGCTGGTGGAGCTGAAGACGAAGACCTCCGGTGGCAGAAAAAAGAACTGCGGCTATCTTGGATCCTGCTGGTGGAGCTGGTGATGATGACCCCTCCTGGCGGAAAAGAGAATTGCAGTCATCCGTGTCCACAGTGACAGAACGGGAGACGAAGATGGCAGATCCATCCGAGTAGACCAGGAGGACTCCATATGCATTGAAGACATCCCAAATGCACAGCAGATTCCCTATTCTAATAATATTAAATAAATAAAAGGGGGGGGGAATTAAAAAAAGAGGGGAGGGAAAGGAAGAGTGCGGGGACTCAGGTCATAGTAAAGGTAAAGGGTTGAGGGGATGGGGGGTCGAGGGGAAGAAGGGGGGGTAGAAAAGGGGGGGGAAGAAAAGAGGTGGAGAAAGAGGGAAAAAAAGGGATCTTGCCGTAGATTATTGGGATGTTCAGACCCACTAGGGCCTGCCACGGAGGTACAAATACTGAAAACCAAACTATCAAGGACTGGGAAGATACTTGGGGATGGTTGCCTGGGTGTTATAATACTGGACTAGAGTAAATGCGCTAGGTTATATAAATAGAGTTATAAGTCTTTGTACATATACCAAGCAATGTTAAAGTTATGGAGGTGCCGGTATAAGGACCACCTTGGCCGATCGCCTGCGACTCAGGATGTGTACTTTGGAGTTTCACCAAATACACAATCAAGTCCCTAGGGTGGTAGAAAAATGGATTAGCAACAAACAGCAAAGTCCAAAAAGCACCCTCATCTCACCAGATGTGGAAAATTAAAATGAATTTATTAAACTACATAAAAATGAAAAAGGACAAACAAAATACAAAAAACACACAACCTTCTACGCGTTTCAGGCTCTAAGAGCACTTTCTTCAATATGAAGCACCAGTTGGACAGTATTATCACCCCGTGCAGGGCATTTAAGTTGGTATATACCCATAAATGTAATGCTATTAATATAGCCATTGTGTAACTGTGTGACATGTCTTGCAACTGGGGTTTCAGTAGAGTGCTTGACTGAGTTGATATGTTCAAGGAGACGTCTACGAAATCGCCTAGTTGTCTTGCCGACGTATCTCTTCCCACACTTACTGACCAACTGTTGCTTCGTATTGAAGCTGAATGGATCTATAAGTTAAAAACAAGGAGTCCTAATGGGCTCAATGAGGCTTTCACCTATACTCCATTCATTTGAGTTTTTCTCTGTCATTTTATTTTCAATATATTCTGTTGTCTGATGTAAGGAACTGACTGTGCCTGGACCATATTTCATCTCATTTAAGTAATCTTGACCAGTTTTGTTCATTCCATAGTCTGTTTGGTGAGGTACGAATCTCTGATATTGATACATACTAATCCGTGATTATAATTTATATTTACTTGAACTAGTGACTATATTACTAATGTCGTAAGCCCGTTTGAGTTTATTTTGTGTGTAACAAAAATATGCATACTATCTATGGTAACATTTTGTTCTTATGATATGACAATGATCTTGTATGTATACACACTTTCTATTTAATTTTATTTATTTTTCACTGTATCAAAGTGACACATTGCATTTTTTATTGGGGGTACCTAATATTTACATTCATTGTATAATCTGTGCATTGCATTTAATTTTATACATATAGTGTGTTGATGCCCATTCCTTTATTAGGCTGGAGCCCTGAATTTAGCTGCCAGTAGAGCCCCAAATGATCATATTGCATTTTGCCAAGTTATTCTTGACTAAACAGTCTATAATTGTGTAGTGGACGTTTCTTTTTCACTGTGCGCATGCGCATATAATGCCTATGCAGTGGGGTCTGTATCCGTTTATTTTCTATCTCCTCACGCATGCGCAATTGTGACTCTAAAGGGGAATATATTAATTTATTTTCTATTTCCCCACGCATGCGCAGTTGTCATTCTTGTTGGGTATGCACGGAAATTTTCTATCTCCTCACGCATGCGCAATAGCTCTTTGAATCCGACATGGATCGTTCTACTGCATTCAGGTAATGCTTATTGATCGGCTTGTTCTTTCTGACAGCTTCCCTGGCTACCCTTACTGTGAACTATATGGGCGCTTACTATTATTACATCTGGATGTTTTATTCGGTATTTGCGGGCGCTTGGTCAGCGCATGCGCAATGGCGGTCTTTCACTAATCATTACTATGGAGACGAGTAGGTATATATACGCTCTGCTTCCCCCCTGCTGCAAATTTTGTCCCTGACGAAGCTCCATAGCTGGAGGGAAACGCACGTAGGAAGCGCAATGTTGTCAGTCTCCTACTTGGAGCTGAAGGATCGATGGTTTCAAAATCACAGTTCACAAAATGTAAAGCATACAGTCCTCTTCACGTTGTATGTTCAACCTGCAGATGTGTGACATTAAGCAGAGAAACAGGACATTGCGCAGTATATTTGATTGCCAATGTTGCACTTAATTTCTAAGCTCAATAGATTGCCTACTGTACTTACTAGAAGTAGATGAAATACATGCAGGGGAGAGAATCTGTGCTTGGAGCCTTCTGTGTCCTGGTCGCCTTCGGTAAATCACGAACCCCTCGTGGTGTCCTCCGCTACCGTGGATGTTTAGGAAGGTCTCCCTTTCAGGAACGTAGTCTCCTGGATCAGTCTTAGGGTCCCTGCGGTCTTTTATTCTCCAGTGGGGATAAAAGAGGGCAAAGGATTGCGCAGAAATAAAAACTTTTATTGGACGCCTACCTAAAACAGTTAAAATACTCACAAAAGTCGGTGAGTGTAAAGTCAGCGACCAGGACACAGAAGGCTCCAAGCACAGATTCTCTCCCCTGCATGTATTTCATCTACTTCTAGTAAGTAGGCAATCTATTGAGCTTAGAAATTAAGTGCAACATTGGCAATCAAATATACTGCGCAATGTCCTGTTTCTCTGCTTAATGTCACACATCTGCAGGTTGAACATACAACGTGAAGAGGACTGTATGCTTTACATTTTGTGAACTGTGATTTTGAAACCATCTATCATCAGCTGACCTTTCAGGATTGGGACTTACAGTCTGTATATCCTTTAACTTTGGACTTTAATATCACTTCACATTTATATCACATGCGCCAGGTTTATGTCTATTTTTGTATTTGTATTCATGTGTAGAGGTTTATTTTGGGATATTCCTCAGTAGATCACCAGGCTGCCTTTTTTTTTTTTTTTGTGTGCACTGCACTGTTTAATTCATTTGTGCACTGCACAGTCACATTTAGGTATAGCGCTTGTCACAGTATATTTTGTATTTTTATTTTTTATCCTACTTGGAGCTGTTTTAATACAGTGTCTGTAGTCATCTGTTTCTGTTGACAGTACCTAATATCACTACTTCATTTGGTTTAGTGACATTCAGTTAATGAGGATATCTACTATCTACCTAGTAGTTTGTGTGCTTATTATAGCCTATGTGCTGTGGATTTATTTCACATTAGTTGCACCATAGGTGCTAGTCAATGGTGGCTGCACACATGATGTTCACTCCCTGCAATACTTTTGGGGGGTTCTGAATATCACATACTAATATTAGGTGGATTGTATATTATAGTTCATTTGTTTGATCATATCCCTTTCCTCATTGCTGTTATCACGTATTTATTATTTGGTTTGCTACAGATCCAGAACTCTGACTATATGCACCATCAGTCCCATATACCCTACTATTATTAATTGTAGTTGTGGTTTTCCATCAATATACATTGGTGACTCTGGTGCAGGTTATTTATGATTTAATTTATTTTTTATCTTTGTTACACAATCATTTGGTAATATATGTTTTAATTAATTCTATTCAATATACATTTTAATTAGTGGTGTGCAGTTAAGTGATTTCTTTCAGGGATCCAATCATTTTGTACTCCCCTTTTTTTTTAAATTCACTTTCAGCTCACTGTTTGCACCCACTTCACGATTACCAATTTAAATTTAGTTCATTATTTACTCAATTAGTAGGATTTTGTGATCACTCCCTACCCCCTTCCCCTTTTATTCTTAATCTGTGTATAGTTCTATATGGCGTTGCTGTTCTATTTAGTGGGAGATGCTTAAAGATCATTTGAAAGTCAAGTAAACTGTTCTCAATGTTTCATCATAAAGAGATTTTTTTTTACTGAAATGGAAACTGTAAGTACAAGATTTTTTTGCAGAAAATCATAGCAGCCAAGATTATTGTGAACAAATGAAAAACGGTTATTTAAAGAGAACCCAAAGGAAACGTTGATATGTTATTGCAACTCAGAACTGCAGGGTGTTTGAAAGTAAGGAAAAGGAAACATGAGGAGTAGAAACACTGAATTGTGAAATGTAGCTTCTTCTTTTACTCTCCTCAAATCCCTCACTAATATGCACTCACCCTGACACATGGATGCATGAACTTTTCTATTGTTAACTTAATAAAAATGTACCCCATTCATCTACAGTAGGTTTTCAAAGCTTTTGTATGATTGGCCATTAGCTATTAGAAATTCAAGTTGTGTTTATGAGGTCCATAAAAGACATACAGGATTTGAACTTATCTGTCTCAGTGATATTCATTCTCTCTCATTTCAGCCTGTGCACCTGCTAAATCATGCAAGGACGCATGCCCTGCCCCAAAATGCCCAGGTAGGAAAATCTGCATGGTCAATCACATCTTAATCCGGTTGTTTACGGGAGGGTCTTTAACTCATTGTGCAGCAATATGCACAGTCACATTGCTTGTGGTATTTTCTCTTTACAGTACGAATAAATTATAAAACAATGCATTAATACATTAATTTTATTACTATAGGGGAAACACCAGTCATTTTAATCTGGAGCATAAAATGGAAAGGAAAGAATGACTATAGAGACCATGATGATGTGTGTTATGGATAAAGTTGATTAAGGAAAAAACTGTTCATTTGAACCCGCAATCTCCTTCACATCACTGCCTTCTCCTTGTCTGTAATTGTACAAGAGGGGTTTGCCTTTTTCCAAAATGGCTCTTTTCTAAAATTGAAATTGCAATAGATTTCACAATAACTTATATACAATAAGGGTGGGCACCCTCACAGGTGTTTTAGTTTTTGTTCTAAATCTTTTTTTTTTTTAATTATTTGAAAGAGATGGGCAAAACTGGGAGTTTGAAATCAGAGTAAGATCTGTAGAATGATTGGCCTAGATTATTATGATACTTTTTAGATGGAGATACTGTACATGGAAAATATATTGTAATATTGTGAAATCATTTTTTAACCAATCCAGTCTTGACTAAAGAGTGGCAAAACTGGGTGTGTGAAATCAGAAACTACCAGAATTTTACATGTCAAAACAAAATAGAAAACTAAAACCAAATCCCTTCAGATTTTTCAAACCTAGACCCAAAAATAATTTAGAACCAAAAGAGCCATCTGTACTGTGGGGTTACCAGTGGAGTTGAAAACTGAGGGTGTTTCTTGCCATTTTTAAATTACGGCTTTTAGTTTTAATATTATAGTTTCATAGTCATTTTTATAATTGTATACTTATTTTAAGCATATTTTCATTTTGTTGTGCTATATATGTTCTTCCCTGCTTATTTTGAAATCTGTTCATAATTTGGTGAAAATATAAAACCAAAAACAAATAGATTGTAGGCAAAACTAGAAGCAAAACACAAAATGTCTATAAACCAAAACCCCATTCAAAACCAATATTTATTAAGCCTCTGTTAATGATTGCCATCATACCTTCTAACTATCTTCACGTTAGTGGTATGATCATAATACAGTCCTGAATTTGATGTCACTTTGCTTGATCAGAGTCAGATCTATAGAAAGATTGGCCTACATTATTATCATACTGTTAAGATGAAGACACAGTACATGGAAAATATGCCCAATTGATGTCAACTTCCATAGACTAAGTTCTTTAAATTTGGGGAGTTTAGATTCAGAAGGGATTTTTAAAGGAAAACTAAGGATTTACATCGGTGAAACTCAATAGAAGTTTATGGGTCCCCTGATACTAGAAATCAGTGAGACCGACTTCAAATGATACTGACTATGAATAAATCAGACCTGACAAATCTGTGAAAATTTCCAGTACATCAGAGTTTAATATTTTCTGTGCGCTTCTGTGTCCCTCCTTTTAGTGTCAAATTAATAAATGTCCCTCAATGTGGGGGATTTTTTGTTTTAAATAATCTGTCTGTATGATCTGATTTTTTTACTGTCATTCCCTTCATTAAAAAGTAATCAATGTATCTCAGCCATTCTTTCAAATTATACCTCTATTTCTCATCAGAACCTTGCCATAAAGGTCATGGAGGTAGCAGCAGTGGAGGTCATGGAGGTGGAGGTCACGGAGGTTAAAGCGGTGGAGGTGATGGAGGTGGAGGTGACGGAGGTGGAGGTCATGGGTGTCAAAGCAGTAGAGGTCACGGAGGTAATGGAGGTCAAATCAGTGGAGGTCACAGAGGTTATGGGTGTAAAAGCAGTGGAGGTCATGGAGGTGGAGGTGACGGAGGTGGAGGTCATTGGTGTAAAAGTGGTGGAGGTGACGGAGGTTGAGGTGGAGGTCACGGAGGTCATGGGTGTAAAAGCGGTGGAGGTGATGGAGGCGGAGGTGGAGGTCACGGAGGTCATGAGAGTAAAAGCGGTGGAGGTCATGGAGGTGGAGGAGATGGAGGCGGAGGTGGAGGTCACGGAGGTCATGGGTGTAAAAGCAGTGGAGGTGACGGAGGTGGAGGTCACAGAGGTCATGGGTGTAAAAGCAGTGGAGGTCATGGAGGTGGAGGTGACGGAGGTGGAGGTGGAGGTCATGGAGGTGGATATGGAGTCAATAAATAATCCCTCTGAATCCAAATAATTTTCTCTATCATCCTGTTAACTCTCTTTACATTTCTTCTTAAGAAATCAGCAATTACAAACCCCTTTAAAATGTCTGGTTAAACATTAAATTAAACTTATGAAACCATTTGCATTTAATTTGTGCTGAAGATTTTTTAAATGTATATTTTCACTTACTTTTTTTAAAGGAAAGGTATAGTAGAGCCAGTAGCACTGCAGAGAATGCGATGTTACTACAAGATTACAGAGGGCTACCTGTTATATACAGATCTTATGAACAGCTAAAGTTTTTCTGTCCAAGTCATTAAATGTTTTCATGTGAGTTGTAGGAATTTAAATGCATCAGCTAGAAATTAGACTTCTAAAAGAGGAGCCCAAATTCATATGAAAATTCATATTAAACTCTAGTAAAATAAACACAGATAGCCAGCAAGCTCTAGGAAGCCCCAAAAATTACCACTATATATATATATATATATATATAACACACAAAAAGACTGAGACACTCCCCAAAATAGCACTCTAAATATACCACAGAATAACTAATCTAATATAAAGAAAAAATACTGGGATACTAAGTCAAAATAGAGAATGGAAACGATTTTAATAGCGAGCAAAAAGACACACTAACATTAAAAACATAAACACACTATAGGCAGCAAAACAAAAAAAGCTGTGACTAGAAAAATAATACATATACAGTAATATCGCTGAAAGTAAAACCAAGAGCTTAAATGTATCAAAAATTTAATAATATACCTCTCAAAAATATGAGGTGATACAAATGAGCTAAAGGATTACAACACCCCCTAAGGATCCTAGCTACAAATAATATAACTAAACCCAAAAGAAAAAATAATTAAGTATATACAAAGAATAAACTTATATACACAATAGTGAACATAAGAAAAAATGTATATATCCTAAACCAAGGTGGAGACACAGGGGAAAATAAGATGAAAAATACTCAAACCCTGTGCAGCAATAACCAAAAAATAATGAAAATATCAAAAAACATGAGTGCAAAACATTCCTGTGGATTCTTACAAAAGGGCAAAACACATGGCTATATAGGATGAAAAGTAAAGCCAGTGCTGGATGCTCAATCAAACCAGCATTTGTCTACATCCCAAAAAGGGGAAAAGACTCAAAGCAGCAGAGAAAGTAATACTCAGCTGTCCATAATTGTATATGAGTCAGTCCAAGGGAGAATGATTGCAACATAGATTGCAGTCTTTCATATCGTCCACAGGAGTTGCATCATGAAGCAAAGGTCACGCTGTAAAAATCATGTGTACTGCCATCAGTGAACACTCAACGCGTTTCAGCCAAGGGGGCCTTCTTCCCGGAGTGGTAAAAGAATAGTGGAGGATTACTAGGCTAAATACTGTGGCTAATCAAAATCGGCGTCGTCATCTCCTCCCCACAGCCACTTGCAGTAGGGTAAACGGAGGGCGGCATCATCCGCACAGGTGCCCAAGGTAGAGCAATCAATGCCGGTGCGTCAAAGAGAGGAAACATCCCCTAAGGTAGTGTTGTAACTCCATTGAGCATGCACAGAGACTCCCAATTGCGGCGTCTCGATTCAGGAGTTGAGGTGACGTCATCATAGCATAATAAACAGACAGGAGCAGCATATAAAGAGTTCTAATCTACATAAAAAAAGAAGCACACAAAATTAGACAACTATGAGGTGATGTGCCCTGTTAAATATAGGGCACAGATAATAAGAAAGCAGGCACAGAATAGATAATATTTAGAGCATAAAGAAAATAATAAATGATGATTATTTAAAAAAAAAAATAGTAATTCAGAAGAGGGAAATTAAAGTGTATTATTAGAGCGCAGAGAGATAGAGTAATAACCATAAAAGGAGGATATACAAAAAAGCGCATACAGCCTCATATACAGAATTGAAGCTATAGGAACATAGCAAAACCAAGGGAGTCATTCATTCCCCTAGGATGCATAGTATTAAGAAGGACTATCCATCTACATTCTTTTTTGAGGAGGGCTTTTTTCAAGTCACCTCCTCTGATGCCCAAGGACACTTTGTCAAATGCAAATGCAGAAATTTGCATACTGTCTGCTGCATGACACTGTAAAAGGTGTCGTGCTACAGATGTAACTTTTTTTAAAAGCGTCCAGATCCCGTTGTGCTGATCTAATGTTTCTTGAGTGTTCTAGGATTCTAAATCTCAATTCTCGGGTTGTCATGCCTACACTACCGACACACTTTATTGAAGTGTGGTCGGTACCGCAAGCCGGGAAATCTCCCGGCTTGCTAGTGGCCGCCCCTCGGCGTGCCGCGCGTCATAGACGCGCGGTCACGCGTCATCGGGAGCGTGCGCCCGCTGCACGCGTGTCCAGGGGCTCCCCGAGGGAGCCCTGGTGTCCCGCGATCGCGGGACAGCGGCAGGGGGTTCCTGGGGGCCCGGCGGACCCGGCAGAGGTAGGGAGAGCGCCCCGATCGGAGGGCGCTATTCCGCTGCTTCGGCGTGCGCCCGTCACACTCGGGCGCGCGCCAGGCTACTGCTGCGGCACAGAACGGGCAAATGCTCGAATAAACTGTGCCGCAGCAGTATATATTTTAATTTACAGGGACAACTGAGACAATAAATGACACCTTTAGACTTGCAATTCAAGGTGTAACCAATATTGTATGTTTTAGTGTGGTTGCTAGTAGAAAAAGTATCAGTCTGTATCATAAATTTGCAGGCTGAGCAATTGCTGCATTTTGAAAAGCCTTTGCGTCTGATAATCAAAAATGTCTCACTGGTGTGGGGAGTGTAATGACTGTGTACCAAACGATCTTGTTGATTTGGTGAAAGTCGACTTGTCAGGTTAACGCTATCCCCCAATGCGTCCCTAAGTTCTCCATCGGTACAGAGAATTGTCCAATGTTTGTGGATAATGGATTTAAGTTCTCGCCACCTGTCATTGTAAGTTCCAATAAATCAGATTTTGGAATCAGTCTTTTTCTTTTTTGGTTGTAACAATGTTGTGCGTTGGTTCATTACACTATGTTTATACCCCTGGTGAATGTACTTTCTACTATATCCTCTAGATATAAATCTCTCCTTCATCTCAGCTGCCCTGACTTCAAAGCATTCCTCTGTGGAGCAGTTGCGTTTTAACCTAATAAATTCGCTACGAGGAATGCCCTGAATTTGGTGCTGTTGGTGGAAGCTGGTGGCATGTAAAATTGCGTTAGTGGATGTTGACTTCCTAAAAATATCCGTCCCTACATTTCCACTAGGATCAATAGATATCTTCAAATCTAAGAAGTCTATTGATGTGGTACTAGATTTGCATGTTAATCTAATATTTTGTTCGTTGTGGTTGAGCACATCGACGAAACCCCTAAACTCAACGGCAGACCCCTGCCAGAGGATAAGAATGTTGTCGATGTATCTCAACATAAGCAAAACATGCGAGGTCAGATGGGCATTAGCCTCATAAAACACAACCTCCCTCTCCCACCAACCCAAAAATAAATTAGCATACGAGGGGGCACACGTGGCCCCCATCGCAGTCCCTCTATTCTGTAGATAAAATCTATTCTTAAAAACAAAAAAGTTATAGTGTAAAATAAAAGACAGGAGTTGTAAAAGTAAATCAATCAGATTGGAACTAAGCTGTGACATTTTAAGGAAGAACTCTGTAGCGAATAAACCGTCTTGGTGACTTATAGACGTGTACAGAGCTTCTACGTCACATGTGGCAATGATTGTATTAGCATCAACCGTGACACCACCTTCGGGAACCTGATTCTGAGATTCCAAAATTTTGTCTAGAATGTCAAAGGAAGCGGCAGAAATAAACAATTGGGGGGAAAGAATATTCTCCGTGATATCTTGTGACTATTCCTCAGTGATGAACGGGTGGGAAAATGCATCCGCTTTGATATTCTTTGTCCCAGGAACATAAGAGAAGGTGAAGTTAAACCTAGAAAAGAACAGCGCCCAACGAGCTTGACGAGGACCAAGGCGACGAGCGCCGTCAATGTAAGAGAGATTTTTGTTGTCCGTCAGGATCGAAATGGGTTCTTTGTTTCCTTCCAGGAGATGTCTCCACTCTTGTAAAGCCATCTTGATGACTAACAATTCCCTATTCCCCACGTCGTAATTTCTTTCTGCATAAGAATTTTTTTTAGAAAAAACCCCACAGGGGTGTAATTTGTCTTCGGGAACAGTCCATTGAGAGAAAACCGCACCAGCTCCTACATCGGAGGCGTCAACTTCCAAAGTAAAGGGGAGGGTGGGGATGGGATGTCACAGAATAGGAGCTGAGACAAAGGCCTTTTTAAGAGATTCAAAGGCTCGGGTGGCTTCCAATGGTCATGAGGACGGATCGGCCCCCTTTTTGGTAAGAGCCGTAATGGGTGCCACCAAAGTAGAAAAGCCAGCAATAAACTTCCTGTAATAGTTTGCGAAGCCGAGGAAACGCTGACTCACTTTTAAGGAGTTAGGTTGAGGCCATTCGAGTACGGAATTGAGCTTCTCCGGATCCATGGTGAAGCCTTGATCCGAGAAAATGTAGCCCAGGAAGGTAGTAGAGAATTGATGAAAGACACACTTCTCCATCTTGGCATAGAGTTTGTTGGCCCGTAAACGAGAGAGCACCATCTTGGTATGAAGAATGTGTTCTTCGAGGGACTTTGAAAAAATGAGGATATCATCCAAGTAGATAATTACACAAGAGTTCAATAGGTCACGAAAAACCTCGTTCATAAAGTCTTGGAAGATTGCAGGGGCATTGAACAACCTGAACGGAATCACCAGGTACTCATAATGACCGCTGCGTGTGTTGAACGCGGTCTTCCATTCATCTCCACTGCGGATGCGAATCAGGTTGTATGCTCCTCGTAGGTCAAGTTTGGAGAAAATGGTCGCACCTTGCAGCCTATCGAAGAGCTCAGGAATAAGAGGCAAAGGGTAACGATTTTTTATGGTAATTTTGTTCAAGCCACGGAAATCGATGCAGGGGCGAAGTGTCCCATCCTTTTTCTTTCCAAAAAAGAATCCTGCTCCAGCGGGAGAACAAGATTTCCGAATGGAGCCCTTTGCAAGGTTTTCTGAGATATACTCAGACATGGCCTCAGTCTCAGGCAATGACAACGGATATGACCTGGCTTTGGGAAATGGAGCACCCGGAATTAAGTCTATCGGGAAGTCGAAAGGGCGATGAGGGGGAAGCTCCTCGGATTTGGCCTTACTGAAGACATCCAGGAACTCCGAGTAGACGTCCGGAAAGGTGACGTCTTGTGGGGACATGGTATCTAGGGCAGCCAAAACCACTGCGGATGGAGCAGACACTCCTACTGGAGAGGATCTCCATAGAACAGGAACCTCGGCCGTCCAATTGATGAAGGGATTGTGTAATTGCAGCCATGGTAAGCCCAGGATAATATGAACCGAAGGAGAGTGAATGACATCAAAAGAGATAATTTCAGAATGTCCATCATCCATAGAGAGTTCTAGAGGAAATGTCTCCAAGGTAATAAAGGCTGGCTGCAGGGGTCGAACATCAATCGCCACTAATCCGACCGGAAAGGCCTTCTCCCGGAGAGGAATGTTATGCTGAGTAGTAAACGCCTGGTTTATGAAATTTCATCCGGAACCGGAATCAAGGAAGGCCTGAGGAGGGGTCTGGATATTTGCGTTCGTAAGGAGTACCGACAGTAGGAGACTTTTAGGGAGACACTGTGAGGTCAAAGCAGTGGAGGTCACGGAGGTCATGGGTGTAAAAGCAGTGGAGGTCATGGAAGTGGAGGTGACGGAGGCGGAGGTCATGGAGGTCATGGGTGTAAAAGCGGTGGAGGTGACGGAGGTGGAGGTGGAGGTGACGGAGGTGGAGGTGGAGGTGACGGAGGTGGATGTGGTCAAGAAGTAATCCCTCTGAAACCATCTCAAGTGTGTTGACCGAAAGGATTTTCTCTATCATTCTTTTAACTCTCTTTACATTACTTCTTAAGAGATCAGCAATGACAAACCTCTTTAAAATGTCTGGTTACACATTACAATAAACTTATTAAACCATTTGCTGTCTGATTTGTGCTGTAGATTTTTTTAAATGTATATTTTCACTTACAGTTTTTAAAGGAAAGGTATAGTAGACTTAACAAACAAAAAGATACCCCAATGAATGCACTCAAAATGATAAAGTAGGAATGGTGAAGAACATTAAAACTTACTGTTTATTATATATAATGAAAATAAAAATGTTTGTACAGAGGGATGTGGTAAATTGATCCAAGACCACTCCCTAAAGACACACCAATTGAAACTTCAACATGAAATCCATGTAGAAGATAACCTGAGACAACACTAGTCTATGAAGAGCCTAATAATGGAGAGGCTATCTTGTCCAGGGATAAATTCCAAAGGAAATAATAGTGACAGTAAATGTCTCAATACTATTATCTAAAAAAAACTGGTAAGGTATTGTAATACCAAATACCAGCACTGGTTCAAAAAGGAATAGTAAAGGACAAAAAATATATACCAGACTGGCAGACCTATGAAATATAACTAGTGTATCATAATAATAGGATTATATTTCGACGTATGGTCACTAAACATACACAGACCGGTGAGAAAAAACACTAATACTGTATACTGAGTCAAGACACAAAAAATATTAATAATAATAAAATCGGAGAGAGTGGGATCCTATAACGGGCTAGCATAAAATATGTAGATACTGTTAATCCACATGCTGGTGACAAATGTATACAGTAGTTGAATATAGCCCAAGGTATATATAATGTCCTGGGTCTAGAGTTATCAATATAAATAACAAGCAGCATGGGAAAGTGGCAACAATGATCACAACTGTTGTTAGTGACAAATGTTGCAACACAGTAGAGAGAGATCTCTATTTCAGAGCAAATGTGCATATAGTGGCACACTGTATGTAGAGGAAAGCTACAAAGAAGCTAAGCTGTGTGTCGGTATATTAAGGCTACAATTCCTACATATGGTAAAAAGCAGCTCCGACTACACGGGTTTGTAGCTCAGTAAAAAACCTCCTTTCAGTATAATGACAAATGTGGTGGCACATTGTATATATAAGGGACCTACAAAAAAGACTTAGCTTAGCTTTGTGTTGGTATAGTAGCGCTGCAGTTCCTGCATATGGTAGGAAGCTGCTCCAACATTCAGTGTGGATGATAAGTGTATCCACCGGTGCCGCGGAGTGACGTCATCACGTCGGGTCACCTGACGTACGTTTCACGCTGGAGCGTGCTTTTTCAAAGACCTTTGAAAGGTGACCTGACGTGATGACATCACTCCGCGGCACCGGTGGATACACTTATCATCCACACTGAATGTCGGAGCAGCTCCCTACCATATGCAGGAACTGCAGCGCTACTATACCAACACAAAGCTAAGCTGTGACGGTTCAGGGATTCCTTCCTCTCCATGTGTCCCCAGCACCGTGCTTTCCCCTGCCTCTGATCTCCCTTTCTTGCCTCCTTGTTCTGTCCTCCCTTCCTCCTCCCGCATCCGTCCCTCTGCGGCATTCCCTGACGCTCTCCCAGCGTCTGCGCGTGTTCCCCGCAGGGCGCACGCATGTTCTCAAACACCCGATACCCTCCGGAGTACTCCCTGCTCGCGGCCTCCCTCTGTCTCCCCTCCGGTCCCTTTACCTCCTGCAGTCTCTCCTCCGGTTCTCTCTCCTCCCTCGGCGGGTGCCCCCACGGCGCGCGCTCCGCGCATCTCCTGACACAGCCTGTGCGCGCACACCCCAACCTTACAGAGGGTGCGCACACACGCTCCTCTTGTAAACTTCCCCAGACCTCTGGCTCCGCCTCCCATGCTGTACAAGCCATCTCCCTCTCTGGTTTACCTGTCTCCTCCCTCTCTCCTTCTCACCTATCCCTGCTGCCTCTCAATTCACCCTCTACTCCTCCTCTCTCTCCCATTGGTGTTCCCTCCTTTATAACCCCTGTCTGTCCTCTAGCTCGTTGCTCTGCATAGCTTCTTGTAACCTCTGTGTGTGCAGTCCTATGCTTGTCTTTCAGCGTTTGTTCCTGCTCCTGCTTACCCCTGGATCTCCCTGGCTTGAACTCTGCTTTGTACTGGATTACCCTGCTCTCTCCTGCCCTTGAACCCTGCTTACGGATACGACTTTTCTGCCTTCTGTTATTCCTGGACTCTGGCTTACGGACATCACTATCCTGCTCTCTATTGCACTCGACTCTGGCACACGTACATCACTATCCGAACTCTGAATCCCAAGGCGTTTCAAGTATACCTTAACCTTCTTTCTACAGGCCCGGCAACGCACTACCACACTCCGGGCACGCCCTCACTGCTGTGGGTGCGTGTTATAACCCTACCCACCTCAGTACTGGGAACTGGCCAGGTCTGCGGGCATACAGGCGTTAAATTATGTAGAGCCCAACAAATGCAGACCCCCCTGAGGTGGGTCAAGGTGTTTCCTTGGAACATTTACAATTTGTGAGCAACCAGCTGACCACTGTTTCCCAGCAACTTGCTAACCTCTTTATCCAGGAAACCCTAGTGGCTCCGTCACCCCCTGTCTCTATGACCTATGGTAACGCTGGACCACGTATTCCACCTCCCAACCGGTATGATGGGGACCCTCTCACTTGTCGCGGATTCCTAAACCAATGCGAGGTGCAATTTGAAATGTCTCCCTCACAGTTTCCTACCAGCCATTCTAAGGTGGCTTACATTTATGCCTTACTCACCGGCGACGCCCTCGCTTGGGCCTCTCCCCTCTGGGAACATAAGACTGAATTAACCCAAGATTACCCTAAATTTAGGCATGAATTCCAGCAGGTGTTTGACACTCCCGCACGCCGGGAGACGGCCGCTTTTTCTCTATTTCATATCTCACAGGCTCGAAGATCTGCTGCCAAGTATGTGATCGAGTTCCGTACCCTCGCCGCGGAGACTCAATGGAATGATGAGGCACTTGCCGCCGCATACTGGCACGGTCTCTTTGACACCTTGAAGGATGATCTTGCAACTCATGCCCGGCCTTCCTCCCTGGAAGAACTGATTACTCTCAGCATACGAATGGACCAACGCACCCAGGAACGACGTCATGAGCGACACTGTTCCCGTTCTCTTTCTTCCCCGGTTGTCTCTCACAGGTCGTCCGCTTCGCCCTTCCTGGCATTGGATGCCCCAGAACCGATGCAAATCGGTAGCCAACAACCTCGGGCTGCGGAGAGAATGCAATGCCGTCAGAAGGGACTCTGTTTCTACTGTGGTTCTTCAGAACATCGTCTCAAGAACTGTTCACTGAAGCCGGGAAATGGGAATACCCAGTAAAGGTAGAGGGGCTTCTACTGGGTACTATCTCTTCTTGCCCCTCTCTCCATAAGGATCTCCCAAAGAAGTTCATGCTTTCTGTAACGCTGTTAGAAGTTAAAGCTTTCATTGACTCTGGATCTGACGGTAACTTCCTGGATCATACATTCGCCTCTGAGAACCAAATTCCCCTGGTCAAGAGAAAAGCACCCATTGGCCTCGAGGCTATTGAGGGTCGCCCGCTCCAGCCAGCCTTCATCATCTGGGAGTCCATTCCTCTCACTCTGACCTTGGCCGACGGTCATAAGGAGGTAATAGTTTTTGATATCTTCCATTCTCCCACCGTTCAAATTATTTTAGGATTGCCTTGGCTGCAACTCCACAATCCACGCATTGATTGGACCGGCACCTTACCTATCCAGTGGCCTTCCTCTGCTGAGTCAGACTCTACGTCTCCACCTGTTGCGGTGCTCGCCGGTTTGGATTCCGTTCCATCCAATCTGTCGATTCTCCCGACCGTGTATCATGAGTTCCTGCATGTGTTCAACAAAGTACAGGCTGAAGTTCTGCCTCCCCATCGTCAATACGATTGTCCTATTGATTTAATTCCAGGAACCATCCTTACAAAGTCGAAATCTTACCCCTTGTCGTTCCAGAAACTGCAGCTATGACGTCTTACATCCAAGAAAATTTGGAGAAAGGATTCAACCGCAATTCTACCTCCCCCGCTGGGGCAGGCTTCTTCTTCGTGAAAAAGAAGGATGAATCACTAAGACTCTGTATCGACTTTCGCGGACTCAACAAAATCACGGTAAAAAATCGTTACCCCCTTCCCCTAATCTCTGAACTTTTCGATTGCCTCCAAGGAGCTTCTATCTTCTCCAAGCTCGATTTAAGAGGGGCCTATAATCTCATTCGCATAAGGGAAGGGGACGAGTGGAAAACCGCGTTTAATACAAGATCTGGACATTATGAATATCTAGTGATGCCCTTTGGGTTATGCAATGCTCCTGCCGTTTTCCAAGAGTTTATGAACGATATCTTCCGGGATGTATTGGGAACATTTGTTATCGTATACTTGGATGACATTCTCATTTTTTCTAAATACTTAGATGAACACATTCACCATACCAAGTTGGTGCTCTCTAGGCTCCGTGCTAACCGCCTATACGCCAAAATGGAGAAGTGTTTGTTCCACCAGACGTCTACTGCCTTCCTAGGCTATATTATCTCTAACCAGGGTTTTTCTATGGACCCAGAGAAATTAAAGTCGGTTCTCGATTGGCCGCTGCCAAATTCTCTCAAGGCCGTGCAGCGTTTTCTCGGCTTTGCCAATTATTACAGGAAATTCATCCGTAATTTTTCGTCCATTGCTCTCCCCATCACCGCTTTGACCAAAAAAGGTGCCGATCCCACGTCTTGGTCTCCCGAAGCCATTGACGCCTTCGAGTTTCTCAAAAAAGCCTTCTTACATCATCCTGATACCTCTCTTCCCTTCACATTAGAAGTTGACGCCTCAGATGTGGGAGCTGGTGCAGTACTTTCCCAGAGATCCTCTCCCCAAGAAAAACTCCATCCCTGTGGTTTTTTTTCTCAGAAATTCTCATCTGCCGAGAGAAATTATGATGTTGGAAATCATGAGTTATTGGCCATTAAATTGGCGCTTCAGGAGTGGAGGCATCTTTTAGAAGGCACCAAGGAGCCTATTGCCATCCTCACCAATCACAAAAATGTACTGTATATCGAAGGGGCTCGATGATTAGGATCTCGTCAGGCCCGTTGGTCTCTTTTTTTCCCCCATTTCAACTATACCATTTCATATATTCCGGGTACCAAAAATATCAAAGCAGACGCTCTCTCTCGCCAGTTCGCCATGGAGAACGAATCCAATGAGTCCACGGAACCTATTCTTCCTGCCAAGTGCAAAATCTCTGCCAATAATTTTGATGTGTTGGATGAAATCAACAAAGCCCAGGTTAACATTCCCAGCAGCTTCAGGGTACCAGAGGGATGCTTATACGCAGCTCCACGATTTCACCACAAAATCTTACTTTGGGGACATTCTTCTAGATCGGCCGGTCATCCAGGCTTCAAGAGGACAGCGGATCTTACTAAACGGACCTTTTGGTGGCCTAAGATGAACAAGGACATTTTTTATTTCACTAGTGCTTGTCCGGTATGTGCCTAGAGTAAATCTGCCCATCACAAACCTTCAGGCCTTCTCATGCCTCTCCCCATTCCGGAGCAACCTTGGAAACACATCTCTATGGATTTCATTGTCGAACTTCCCAATTCTAAAGGAATGAATACCATTCTTGTTGTTGTAGACAGATTTTCTAAACACTCCCATTTTATTCCCCTCAAGGGTCTTCCTAATTCTGCTACTTTGGCCGATATTTTTTCTAAAGTAATTTTCAGATTGCACGGTGTTCCTATTTCGATTGTTTCTGACAGAGGTTCTCAATTCATCTCTAAGTTCTGGCGTGCGTTTTCCTAGAGACTTGGGATTTCCCTTCTTTTTTCTTCTGGATATCACCCTCAGACCAATGGTCAGACAGAAAGAATGAATCAGACCTTAGAGCAGTATCTCAGATGTTTCGTCTCCGAATCTCAAGACAACTGGGTGGATCTGTTACCATGGGCTGAATTTGCTATCAACTCTCTTAAAAATGAATCTACGCAAGAGTCACCTTTCTTCATTAATTTCGGTTTTCACCCTAGCAGCCTTCCCCTCTACTCCCCCCATTCTGGCGTTCCCACAGCGGATTCTCATGTTTCTACCCTTCAGAATACTTGGAAGAGGATCCTTAAGACCCTACAAACTGCCGTCTCAAGACAAAAAAACAAAGGCAGACCGACGTCGTCAACCGGGCCCTTCGTTCAAACCCGGAGACAGAGTGTGTTTGTCCTCAAAAAATATAAGACTCAAGACCCCGTCTCCATAGTTGTCCCCGAGATTTTTGGGCCCCTTCAAGATATTAGAGAGGATCAATCCGGTCGCATATCGGTTGGCACTTCCTCCCACCATGAGGATTCCTTCTGTGTTCCATGTATCCCTACTCAAACCCTTTATCCAGAGCTCTCACTTCCCGGACCGTTCCCGAAAACCCAACCCGGTGACCACTCACGGACAGCAAGAATACGAAATTCACTCTATAATTGACTCCCGTTGGTCCAGAAATAACCTACAGTTCCTCGTCCATTGGAAGGGGTATGGCCCAGAAGAGCGTTCTTGGATTCCGTCACATCACATCCATGCTCCCAAACTTCTTCGGCAATTCCATCAGAAATTTCCCCAGAAACCATGGCAGGATCGCCCGGAGATCGATCCTCAAGGGGGGGATACTGTGACAGTTCAGGGGATTCCTTCCTCTCCATGTGTCCCCAGCACCACGCTTTCCCCTGCCTCTGATCTCCCTCACTTGCCTCCTCATTCTGTCCTCCCTTCCTCCTCCCATATCCGTCCCTCTGCGGCATTCCCTGACGCTCTCCCAGCATCTGCGCGCGTTCCCCACAGGGCGCACGCATGTTCTCAAACACCCGATCCCCTCCGCAGTACTCCCTGCTTGTGGCCTCCCTCTGTCTCCCCTCTGGTCCCTTTACCTCCTGCAGTCTCTCCTCCGGTTCTCTCTCCTCCCTCGGCGGGTGCCCCCACGGCGAGGCGCTCCACGCGTCTCCTGACACAGCCTGTGCGCGCACACCCCAACCTTACAGAGGGTGCGCGCACACGCTCCTCTTGTAAACTTCCCCAGACCTCTGGCTCCGCCCCCCATGCTGTACAAGCCATCTCCCTCTCTGGTTTACATGTCTCCTCCCTCTCTCCTTCTCACCTATCCCTGCTGCTTCTCAATTCACCCTCTACTCCTCCTCTCTCTCCCATTGGTGTTCCCTCCTTTATAACCCCTGTCTGTCCTCTAGCTCGTTGCTCTGCATAGCTTCTTGTAACCTCTGTGTGTGCAGTCCTATGCTTGGCTCTCCTGTGTCTTTCAGCATTTGTTCCTGCTCGTGCTAACCCCTGGATCTCCCTGGCTTGAACTCTGCTTTGTACTGGATTACCCTGCTCTCTCCTGCCCTTGAACCCTGCTTACGGATACGACTTTGCTGCCTTCTGTTATCCCTGGACTCTGGCTTTCAGACATCACTATCCTGCTCTCTATTGCCCTAGACTCTGGAACACGGACATCACTATCCGAACTCTGAATCCCAAGGCGTTGCAAGTATACCTTAACCTTCTTTCTACAGGCCCGGCAACGCACTACCACACTCCGGGCATGCCCTCACTGCTGTGGGTGCGTGTTATAACCCTACCCACCTCAGTACTGGGTACTGGCCAGGTCTGCAGGCATACAGGCGTTACATAAGCTAAGTCTTTTTTGTAGCTCCCTTATATATACAATGTGCCACCACATTTGTCATTAAACTGAAAGGAGGTTTTTTACTGAGCTACAAACTAGTGTAGTCGGAACTGCTTTTTACCATATGTAGGAATTGTAGCCTTAATATACAGACACACAGCTTAGCTTCTTTGTAGCTTTCCTCTACATACAGTGTGCCACTATATGCACATTTGCTCTGAAATAGAGATCTCTCTCTCTACTGTGTTGCAACATTTGTCACTAACAACAGTTGTGATCATTGTTGCCACTTTCCCATGCTGCTTGTTATTTATATTGATACAGTAA